>NW_025533539.1:295000-465000 GCF_020615455.1 Coregonus clupeaformis
ATTCATCGGGGCATGGACTCTACAAGTTGTTAAGAGCGTTCCACACGGATGCTGGCCCATGTTGACTCAAATGCTTCCTACACTTGTGTCAAGTTGGCTGGATGTCCTTTGGGTGGGGGACCATTCTTGCTTACAACATCGGCGGATATGTATAAAATTCTTGCTGAAGTTTCTAGCCACAAGCATACACTAGCTAACTAGGAAGGGCTCATCAGAAGAACTGACTCGAATCCGTTCGTCTTCACTCGACTCTCGCTGTGCGACAAACTTCATTTAATTTTGACACTAGGCATGTCCGTATAGCATCTCCCAGGGAGAAGTGCGGTTTATTTCCTGATCTCTGCTTGTCCCCCCGAACACTGGGAATTTGAAAAACGGTGCTTTCCTAGTTAAACAGCCACGAGACTGGAGATTGTGTCGGTCAGAGAGCTTCTCTCCTTACTACTGCCAGAGAACCTGTAGGGGGTAGAAACTATAGAAGAATGGCTGCTACTGCCAGAGAACCTGTAGGGGGTAGAAACTATAGAAGAATGGCTGCTACTGCCAGAGAACCTGTAGGGGGTAGAAACTATAGAAGAATGGCTGCTGCAAGCAGAGTTGGATGATCACTTTTATCAAGTGTTGTTGAATGATCATAATCACCTTTATCAGAATCACCTTTATCAGAATCACCTTTATCAGAATCACCTTTATCAGAATCACCTTTATCAGAATCACCTTTATCAGAATCACCTTTATCAGAATCACCTTTATCAGAATCACCTTTATTCGCCAAGTACATTTACATGGAAAGTGACTTAGTGAGAAGGTTAGGGTTAGGGTTAGCGATAGACAGAATACACTGAAAACAGAACATTCTGGAGGACGCGTGTATACAGTGCCTTCGGAAAGTATTCAGGAAGCGGTTTATTTTACTGGACCGATTGTACCCGATGGTCATGGTGCTTTCAAGACAACTGGGAACTCGGAAAAAACAAAGTGAAATCATGACGTCAGTGAACTTCGGGTCGGAAAGTCGGAGCTCTAGAAAGATGCCAGAGTTTCCGAGTTGGATGACCGTTCAGAACTATTTTCCCCAGTCAGATCCAGTTGTTTTCTTGAACGCACTGAAGTCGGAAGTCTGTTCCCAGTTGTTTTGAACATGGCAGTCTCAGCGGATGGAGGGTCTGCCTCTTCTTCCTTTCCTCCGGTGAGACTGCCATGTTCAAAACAACTGGGAACTCGGAAATTGCAGACTTCCGACTTCAGAGAGAGGGGACACCGTCTTCCACCTGATGGCAAAACTCAAGTCGCACCGTGTCTGCCTCAGGCACAAATTCACGTTCTTCCTGTGACCAGAGAAAGTGAAATACTCCATCGATATTAAAATAGACATGAGCTGCTAATAATAAAAATGCAGGGCTATAATACACTTGGCTACTTATTCATTGCAGCTGCAGCGCGAGTGGAAGTAGAGAGAAGCGCGTTTTATGTTTTTTGTAATAGTGTTGAATAAAAGCAGTGTTGACAGCGCTGAATAAAACTTAGACGTGAACTCATAATAACAGCAGCTCTTTGCTGTATTCTTTGACAGTTTCTCTCTGGTCATGGTTTTAAAAGTTATGAAATCTCACGTAGGCTAGTATCAAACTTCGCTGTGGCCGGGGTCGTGGAAGCTTTAGGTAGGTACGGTGATTTGAGATATCCGATTGGCCAGCGCAGTAGGCGCACTCGATTTAGCCATAGATCCCCCGGTCCGCGGTGTAGGCGGAGTTTGTATTTTCAGACAAATGAAATGGTTCAAAATGGGAATACTTTGCGCAGGGCGTCTGAATCAAGTGAACCTACCGCCAACCCAATAAAAAAATTGAGCGCAAGCCTTTATGTCATTTTATCGTTGGCTTTTCAACAGAAATGTTTGGTGATCGACTAGGAATGCCTTGAAGATCGACCGGTCGGTGACCACTGTTGTAGAGCAAGAACCTGCAGGAGAGAATCACTGCGTTGTTTGCAGAGAACCACAGGGTGTTGTCCAGGGTCACGCCAAGGTTCTTTGCACTCTGGGATAGGGACAATGAAGTTGTCAATCGTGATGGAGAGGCCTTGGAGCGGGCAACTCTTCCCCGGGAGGAAAAGCAGCTCCGTCTTGTTGAGCTTGGGGTGTTGGGCCAACATCCAAGCTGAGATATCTACCAGGCACGCAGAGATGTGTGTCGCCACCTGGGTGTTAGAAGGGGGGAAGGAGAAAAGTAGTTGAGTGTCATCCACATAGCAATGATAGGAGAGACCATGTGAGGATATGACAGAGCCGAGTGACTTGGTGTATAGAGAGAAGAGGAGAGGGTCTAGAACCGAGCCCTGGGGGACACCAGTAGTGAGAGTACGTGGTGCAGACACAGATCCTCTCCACGTCACCTGGTAGGAGTGGCCTGCCAGGTAGGAAGCAATCCAAGAGTGTTCAGATCCTGAGATGCCCAACCCTGAGAGGGTGGAGAGGAGGATCTGATGGTTCACTGTGTCGAAGGCAGCGGATAGATCTAGGAGGATGAGAACAGAGGAGAGGGAGAGCTTTGGCAGCACGGAGAGCATCCGTGACACAGAGAAGAGCAGTCTCAGTTGAGTGACCCGTCTTGAAGCCTGACTGGTTAGGGTCAAGAAGATCGTTCTGAGAGCGATAACGAGAGAGTTGGTCAGAGACAGCATGCTCAAGTGTTTTAGAAAAGAAAGAAGGGATACCGGTCTTTAGTTTGATGTCAGAGAAGTCGAGTGTTGGTTTCTTGAGGAGGGGAGCGACTCGGGCCATTTTGAAGTCAGAGGGGATGCAGTGGTGAAGGATGAGTTGTTGAGGAAAGTGAGGAATGGGAGAAGGTCTCAAGATGATCTGGAGAAGGGAGGAGGGCATGGGGTCGACCAGGCAGGTTGTCGGGAGGCCGGACCTCACTAGTCGCAGGATTTCATCTGGAGAGAGAGGGGAGAAAGAGGTCAAGGCGTAGGCTAGTTCTATGTGAGTGGGACCAGTGGACTCAATAGGCTGAGTGAGTGAGGAGTGGATGACGTCAACCTTCTTTTCAAAGTGGTTGACAAAGTCGTCCGCAGAGAGCGAGGGGGGAAGGATTAAAGAGGGAGGAGAAGGTGAAAATTGTTTCCTAGGGCTGGAGCGATAGGAAGTGGCTTTAGCATCGAATACAGAGGAAGAGAAGGTAGAGGAGGGAGTGAAAGTATGATAGGTCCTCCGGTCCTATCTCAGCCCTGTTCTTGTAAGCTCAATGAGTCACGGAGCAGCAGGGGAGTGCCGAGCCTGCCGGGAGGAAAGGGGACAGTGCGAGTCATAGGATGCAGAAAGGTCGAGAAAGAGTTCAATATTGGTTTCATCAGACCAGAGAATCTTGTTTCTCATGGTCTTGAGAGTCCTTTAGGTGCCTTTTAGCAAACTCCAAGTGGGCTGTCATGTGCCTTTTACTGAGGAGTGTCTTCCGTCTGGCCACTCTACCATAAAGGCCTGATTTGGTGGAGTGTTGCAGAGATGGTTGGCCTTCTGGAAGGTTCTCCCATCTCCACAGAGGAACTCTGGAGCTCTGTCAGAGTGACCATCGGGTTCTTGGTCACATCCCTGACCAAGGCCCTTCTCCCCCGATTGCTCAGTTTGGCCAGCGGCCAGCTCTAGGAAGAGTCTTGGTGGTTCCAAACTTCTTCCATTTTAAGAATGATGGAGGCCACTGTGTTCTTGGGGACCTGCAATGCTGCAGAAATGTTTTGGTACCCTTCCCCAAATCTGTGCCTCGACACAATCCTGTCTGGGAGCTCTACGGACAATTCCTTCGATCTCATGGCTTGGTTTTTGCCTTTCCAAATCATGTCCAATCAATTGAATTTACCACATGGACTCCAATCAAGTTGTAAAAACATCTCAAGGATGATCAATGGAAACAGGATGCCACTGAGCTCAATCTCTCACTCTTCCCCTCTCTCGCTCTCGCTCTTCCCCCCTCTCTCTCTCTCTCGCTCTTCCTCTCTCTTCCCCCTCTGTCTCTCTCTTGCACACTCGCACTCGCTCTCCTCTCTCTTTCTCTTTTCCTAACCCTTCCTCCTACTCTTCCCCCCCGTCGGCTGGTGTTGTCACTGCTCCACCCTTTCTTTCTTTCCTTCCTTCCTCTGTTTCTCCCCTCCCTCCTCCTCCATCCCTCCCCTCCCTCCTCCTCCATCCCTCCCCTCCCTCCTCCTCCATCCCTCCCCTCCCTCCTCCTCCATCCCTCCCCTCCCTCCTCCTCCATCCCTCCCCTCCCTCCTCCTCCATCCCTCGCCCTCTTCCAGTGTGTGTCTTTGGGATAAAGGTTTGCAGTGCAGATTATAGGCAGTGTGTTAGACTGAGAGAGAGAGTTGTGTTAGGGGGTGTAATACTGTGTGTCAGAGAGACTGAGAGGGGTGTGGCAGTGTAATTGGTGCCTGTGCTACACAGCTATCTCAAAGCCAGCGGCATCTGTTCCAATGTGGCTCCCTATATTGGCCTACATACCACTAGAGCACACACAGACACTGTCATTTAGCTTGTTGTAAACCATTCTCTTGTAAAGGCCTCTATTAACTTTTGGACGGTTATGGAGGGATGCTACCAGAGGAGTGAGTGTGTGTGTGACAGGGTTTCTGGACAACATGACCGGGAAGATTTAAATTGACCGGCCATTTAGAGAAATTTACCGGACCCGTATGCATTGGGTGCATAACCCATTAGGGTGTCCATAACCCATTGATTAAATCCTCGCCCACGTGGAAATTCTGTAAGAGTAATATATATGCCAATTATTTGATGATCCGACCACATTCTGTCCCCTATCAACACTTTTTAAACTTTTGGTGCCAGAGAGAATGACAAAGTAGTCAAGATGACTAGCTTGATTGAGCCTCCGCCATATATATCTCACTAGGTCAGGATATTTAAGCCTCCATATATCCACTGGTTCCAATATATCCATGACATTCGTGATTTCCTTATGTGCATGAGGGTGATAGTTTGTAGTCTGATTTCCTTTACGGCCCATAGAGGTATTTAAAACCGTATTATAATCTCCCAACATAATTATAGAGTCTTGTATTGCTTGTAGGGTTGATACATTATTAGATATATTTTCAAAGAAGAGTGATCATTATTTGGACCGTATAGTTTAATGAGCCATATCTGTTTATGGTCCAATAACATATTCAACATAGTGTTCTGTAGTCTTAGTGTACTGTAGTCTTAGTGTACTGTAGTCTTAGTGTACTGTAGTCTTAGTGTACTGTAGCCTTTAGTGTACTGTAGTCTTAGTGTACTGTAGCCTTTAGTGTACTGTAGTCTTAGTGTACTGTAGCCTTTAGTGTACTGTAGTCTTAGTGTACTGTAGTCTTAGTGTACTGTAGTCTTAGTATACTGTAGTCTTAGTGTACTGTAGTCTTTATTCTACTGTAGTCTTAGTGTACTGTAGTCTTAGTATACTGTAGTCTTAGTGTACTGTAGTCTTTATTCTACTGTAGTCTTAGTATACTGTAGTCTTAGTGTACTGTAGTCTTTATTCTACTGTAGTCTTAGTGTACTGTAGTCTTTATTCTACTGTAGTCTTAGTGTACTGTAGTCTTAGTGTACTGTAGTCTTTAGTGTACTGTAGTCCTCGTGTACTGTAGTCTTAGTGTACTGTAGTCTTAGTGTACTGTAGTCCTAGTGTACTGTAGTCTTTAGTGTACTGTAGTCTTAGTGTACTGTAGTCTTTATTCTACTGTAGTCTTACTGTACTGTAGTCTTTATTCTACTGTAGTCTTTATTCTACTGTAGTCTTTATTATACTGTAGTCTTTATTATACTGTAGTCTTAGTGTACTGTAGTCTTAGTGTACTGTAGTCTTAGTGTACTGTAGTCTTAGTGTACTGTAGTCTTAGTGTACTGTAGTCTTTATTCTACTGTAGTCTTAGTGTACTGTAGTCTTTATTCTACTGTAGTCTTAGTGTACTGTAGTCTTTATTCTACTGTAGTCTTAGTGTACTGTAGTCTTAGTGTACTGTAGTCTTTATTGTACTGTAGTCTTTATTCTACTGTAGTCTTTATTCTACTGTAGTCTTTATTCTACTGTAGTCAGTGTACTGTAGTCTTTATTCTACTGTAGTCTTAGTGTACTGTAGCCTTTAGTGTACTGTAGTCTTTAGTGTACTGTAGTCTTTATTCTACTGTAGTCTTTATTCTACTGTACTCAGTGTACTGTAGTCTTTATTCTACTTTAGTCTTTATTCTACTGTAGTCTTAGTGTACTGTAGTCTTTATTCTACTGTAGTCTTAGTGTACTGTAGTCTTAGTGTACTGTAGTCTTAGTGTACTGTAGCCTTTAGTGTACTGTAGTCTTTAGTGTACTGTAGTCTTTAGTGTACTGTAGTCTTTAGTGTACTGTAGTCTTTATTCTACTTTAGTCTTTATTCTACTGTAGTCTTAGTGTACTGTAGTCTTTATTCTACTGTAGTCTTAGTGTACTGTAGTCTTAGTGTACTGTAGTCTTAGTATACTGTAGTCTTAGTGTACTGTAGTCTTTATTCTACTGTAGTCTTAGTGTACTGTAGTCTTTATTCTACTGTAGTCTTAGTGTACTGTAGTCTTTATTCTACTGTAGTCTTAGTGTACTGTAGTCTTTATTCTACTGTAGTATTTATTCTACTGTAGTCTTTATTCTACTGTACTCAGTGTACTGTAGTCTTTATTCTACTGTAGTCTTAGTGTACTGTAGTCTTAGTGTACTGTAGCCTTTAGTGTACTGTAGTCTTTATTCTACTGTAGTCTTTATTCTACTGTATTTGGTGTACTGTAGTCTTTATTCTACTTTAGTCTTTATTCTACTGTAGTCTTAGTGTACTATAGTCTTTATTCTACTGTAGTCTTAGTTTACTGTAGTCTTAGTGTACTGTAGTCTTAGTGTACTGTAGTCTTTATTGTACTGTAGTCTTTATTCTACTGTAGTCTTTATTCTACTGTACTCAGTGTACTGTAGTCTTTATTCTACTTTAGTCTTTATTCTACTGTAGTCTTAGTGTACTGTAGCCTTTAGTGTACTGTAGCCTTTAGTGTACTGTAGTCTTTAGTGTACTGTAGTCTTTATTCTACTGTAGTCTTTATTCTACTGTACTCAGTGTACTGTAGTCTTTATTCTACTTTAGTCTTTATTCTACTGTAGTCTTAGTGTACTGTAGTCTTTATTCTACTGTAGTCATAGTGTACTGTAGTCTTTGCTCTACTGTAGTCTTTATTTTACTGTAGTCCTAGTGTACTGTAGCCTTTAGTGTACTGTAGTCTTAGTGTACTGTAGTCTTTAGTGTACTGTAGTCCTAGTGTACTGTAGTCTTTAGTGTACTGTAGTCCTAGTGTAGTGTAGTCTTAGTGTACTGTAGTCCTAGTATACTGTAGCCTTTAGTGTACTGTAGTCTTAGTGTACTGTAGTCTTTAGTGTACTGTAGTCTTTAGTGTACTGTAGTCCTAGTGTACTGTAGTCTTTAGTGTACTGTAGTCCTAGTGTACTGTAGTCTTAGTGTACTGTAGTCTTAGTGTACTGTAGTCTTAGTGTACTGTAGTCCTAGTGTACTGTAGCCTTTAGTGTACTGTAGTCTTAGTGTACTGTAGCCTTTAGTGTACTGTAGTCTTTAATGTAATGTAGTCTTTATTCTACTGTAGTCTTTATTCTACTGTACTCAGTGTACTGTAGTCTTTATTCTACTTTAGTCTTTATTCTACTGTAGTCTTAGTGTACTGTAGTTTTTATTCTACTGTAGTCTCAGTGTACTGTAGTCTTTATTCTACTGTGGTCTTAGTGTACTGTGGTCTTAGTGTACTGTGGTCTTAGTGTACTGTAGTTTTTATTCTACTGTTGTCTTAGTGTACTGTAGTCTTTATTCTACTGTGGTCTTAGTGTACTGTGGTCTTAGTGTACTGTGGTCTTAGTGTACTGTAGTTTTTATTCTACTGTTGTCTTAGTGTACTGTAGTCTTTATTCTACTGTAGTCTTAGTGTACTGTAGTCTTTATTATACTGTAGTCTTTGTGTACTGTAGTCTTAGTGTACTGTAGTCTTAGTGTACTGTAGTCTTAGTGTACTGTAGTCTTAGTGTACTGTAGTCTTTAGTGTTCTGTAGTCTTAGTGTTCTGTAGTCTTTATTCTACTACTAAAGTTTTACTAAAAAAAGCGTATTAGTTTCACCAAAAATGGTCCAAAAGCGCACAGTCGTGAAGAAGCCGTGACAGCGCCTCTTCCCCCTCAGAGGTCTACAGCTGCACCATTGAGAGCATTATGACTGGCAGCATCACTGCCTGCCATGGCAACAGCACCGCCCTCGACCACAAGGCGCTACAGAGGTTGGTGCGGACAGCCCAGTACATCACTGGGGCCGAGCTCCCTGCCGTCCAGGACCTCTATACCAGGACAGCCCAGTACATCACTGGGGCCGAGCTCCCTGCCGTCCAGGACCTCTATACCAGGACAGCCCAGTACATCACTGGGGCCGAGCTCCCTGCCGTCCAGGACCTCTATACCAGGACAGCCCAGTACATCACTGGGGCCGAGCTCCCTGCCGTCAAGGACCTCTATACCAGGCGGTGTGGAAGGAAGACCCGGGAAAATCATTAAAGACACCAACCACCCAAGCCATAAATTATTGTCTCTCCTTCCGCGCGGCAAGCGGTACCGGCGCATCAAGTCTGACACCAACAGGCTCCAGAACAGCTTCTATCCCCCAAGCAATACGACTGATAAATAGCTAACAAAATAGTCTGTATCTATCTGTTAACCTTGTATCCTCATTGACCTTTTTATTTTTGTCTCTATGTACACTCACAGGGCCCCACACACACTCACACATAATAAGCACACACATTCATACTGACTCTACACACCCACATACCCACTCACATACAAGCTGCTGCTACTCTGTTTATCTCATATCCTGTTGCCTAGTCACCTGACCCCTATACATATCTACCTCCATCACTCCAGTATCCCTGTCCCCTTAGCCCTATACATATCTACCTCCATCACTCCAGTGTCCCTGTCCCCTTACCTCTATACATATCTACCTCCATCACTCCAGTATCCCTGTCCCCTTCACCCTATACATATCTACCTCCATCACTCCAGTATCCCTGCACATTGTTAATATGGTATTGGAACTGACCCTGTATATAGTCACCTGACCCCTATACATATCTACCTCCATCACTCCAGTATCCCTGTCCCCTTACCCCTATACATATCTACCTCCATCACTCCAGTATCCCTGTCCCCTTACCCTATACATATCTACCTCCATCACTCCAGTATCCCTGTCCCCTTACCCCTATACATATCTACCTCCATCACTCCAGTATCCCTGTCCCCTTACCCCTATACATATCTACCTCCATCACTCCAGTATCCCTGTCCCCTTACCCCTATACATATCTACCTCCATCACTCCAGTATCCCTGTCCCCTTACCCCCTATACATATCTACCTCCATCACTCCAGTATCCGTGTCCCCTTACCCCTATACATATCCACCTCCATCACTCCAGTATCCCTGTCCCCTTACCCCTATACATATCTACCTCCATCACTCCAGTATCCCTGTCCCCTTACCCCTATACATACAGTGGGGGAAAAAAGTATTTAGTCAGCCACCAATTGTGCAAGTTCTCCCACTTAAAAAGATGAGAGAGGCCTGTAATTTTCATCATAGGTACACGTCAACTATGACAGACAAATTGAGGAAAAGAAATCCAGAAAATCACATTGTAGGATTTTTTATGAATTTATTTGCAAATTATGGTGGAAAATAAGTATTTGGTCACCTACAAACAAGCAAGATTTCTGGCTCTCACAGACCTGTAACTTCTTCTTTAAGAGGCTCCTCTGTCCTCCACTCGTTACCTGTATTAATGGCACCTGTTTGAACTTGTTATCAGTATAAAAGACACCTGTCCACAACCTCAGTCACACTCCAAACTCCACTATGGCCAAGACCAAAGAGCTGTCAAAGGACACCAGAAACAAAATTGTAGACCTGCACCAGGCTGGGAAGACTGAATCTGCAATAGGTAAGCAGCTTTGTTTGAAGAAATCAACTGTGGGAGCAATTATTAGGAAATGGAAGACATACAAGACCACTGATAATCTCCCTCGATCTGGGGCTCCACGCAAGATCTCACCCCGTGGGGTCAAAATGATCATAAGAACGGTGAGCAAAAATCCCAGAACCACACGGGGGGACCTAGTGAATGACCTGCAGAGAGCTGGGACCAAAGTAACAAAGCCTACCATCAGTAACACACTACGCCGCCAGGGACTCAAATCCTGCAGTGCCAGACGTGTCCCCCTGCTTAAGCCAGTACATGTCCAGGCCCGTCTGAAGTTTTCTAGACTACATTTGGATGATCCAGAAGAGGATTGGGAGAATGTCAGATGAAACCAAAATAGAACATTTTGGTAAAAACTCAACTCGTCGTGTTTGGAGGACAAAGAATGTTGAGTTTCATCCAAAGTACACCATACCTACTGTGAAGCATGGGGGTGGAAACATCATGCTTTGGGGCTGTTTTTCTGCAAAGGGACCAGGACGACTGATCCGTGTAAAGGAAAGAATTAATGGGGCCATGTATCGTGAGATTTTGAGTGAAAACCTCCTTCCATCAGCAAGGGCATTGAAGATGAAACGTGGCTGGGTCTTTCAGCATGACAATGATCCCAAACACACCACCCGGGCAACGAAGGAGTGGCTTCGTAAGAAGTATTTCATGGTCCTGGAGTGGCCTAGCCAGTCTTCAGATCTCAACCCCATAGAAAATCTTTGGATGGAGTTGAAAGTCCGTGTTGCCCAGCGACAGCCCCAAAACATCACTGCTCTAGAGGAGATCTGCATGGAGGAATGGGCCAAAATACCAGCAACAGTGTGTGAAAACCTTGTGAAGACTTACAGAAAACGTTTGACCTGTGTCATTGCCAACAAAGGGTATATAACAAAGTATTGAGACATTTTTGTTATTGACCAAATACTTATTTTCCACCATAATTTGCAAATAAATTCATTCAAAATCCTACAATGTGATTTTCTGGAAAAAAAATTCTCATTTTGTCTGTCATAGTTGACGTGTACCTATGATGAAAATTACAGGCCTCTCTCATATTTTTAAGTGGGAGAACTTGCACAATTGGTGGCTGACTAAATACTTTTTTCCCCCACTGTATCTACCTCCATCACTCCAGTATCCCTGTCCCCTTACCCCTATACATATCTACCTCCATCACTCCAGTATCCCTGTCCCCTTACCCCTATACATATCTACCTCCATCACTCCAGTATCCCTGTCCCCTTACCCCTATACATATCTACCTCCATCACTCCAGTATCCCTGTCCCCTTACCCCTATACATATCTACCTCCATCACTCCAGTGTCCCTGTCCCCTTACCCCTATACATATCTACCTCCATCACTCCAGTATCCCTGTCCCCTTACCCCTATACATATCTACCTCTATCACTCCAGTATCCCTGTCCCCTTACCCCTATACATATCTACCTCCATCACTCCAGTA
Organism: Coregonus clupeaformis; assembly: GCF_020615455.1. Classification (NCBI taxonomy): domain Eukaryota; kingdom Metazoa; phylum Chordata; class Actinopteri; order Salmoniformes; family Salmonidae; genus Coregonus; species Coregonus clupeaformis. Next base: position 306,547 of record NW_025533539.1, read on the forward strand.
TCCCTGTCCCCTTACCCCTATACATATCTACCTCCATCACTCCAGTATCCCTGCACATTGTTAATATAGTACTGGATCTGACCCTGTAAATAGTATGCTATACTTACTTATTGTGTTCGTCATATTTCATCTTATTGCTCGTGTTATTGTTTTATAGTATTACATTGTTATTGATTATTGCGTTGTTGGGTTTTGAGTTTGCAATAAAAGGTATTTCACTGTACTTGTGCATGTGACATTAAAACTTGAAAGACGCTGCATTTTTTAAACAAGTGACACCAAGAAGGAAGGCGCTGCAAAGTAAGTGCTTTTTAAAGGAACCAGTACCAAGATACATGATGACAGGCACCAAAGGAGTTTAACCAGAATAACTATGCTACAATTCATTTAATTTACCGGCTGATAATAAGGTTACATAAAATGTATTGTCATTAGAATTTTGACCAGACTCCACTGACATCATCATCATCCTATTGGCTGCATCAAATGTGATAGGAAGTGTTTTTCTGAATGTGATGAAACTGGTGGTGGTTGAACAGGAGTTTAAAGTGTCCCAAAATGGGTCCCTATCATTATCAAGTGCACTACCAGCTGGTAGGAAGTAGTGTAGCATTTCAGACGTACATTTAAATTTACATTTAAGTCATTTAGCAGACGCTCTTATCCAGAGCGACTTACAAATTGGTGCATTCACCCTATAGCCAGTGGGTTAACCACTTTACAACAATATATTTTTTTTTTTTGGGGGGGCTAGACGGATTACTTCATCCTATCCCAGGTATTCCTTAAAGAGGTGGGGTTTCAAATGTCTCCGGAAGGTGGTGAGTGACTCCGCTGTCCTGGCATCGTGAGGGAGCTTCTTCCACCATTGGGGTGCCAGAGCAGCGAACAGTTTTGACTGTGCTGAGCGGGAACTATGCTTCCGCAGAGGAAGGGAGCCAGCAGGCCAGAGGTGGATGAACGCAATGCCCTCGTTTGGGTGTAGGGACTGATCAGAGCCTGAAGGTACGGAGGTGCCGTTCCCCTCACTGCTCCATAGGCAAGCACCATGGTCTTGTAACGGATGCGAGCTTCAACTGGAAGCCAGTGGAGTGTGCGGAGGAGGGGGGTGACGTGAGAGAACTTGGGAAGGTTGAACACCAGACGGGCTGCGGCATTCTGGATGAGTTGTAGGGGTTTAATGGCACAGGCAGGGAGCCCAGCCAACAGCGAGTTGCAGTAATCCAGACGGGAGATGACAAGTGCCTGGATTAGGACCTGTGCCGCTTCCTGTGTAAGGCAGGGTCGTACTCTCCGAATGTTGTAGAGCATGAACCTGCAGGATCGGGTCACCGCCTTGATGTTAGCGGAGAACAACAGGGTGTTGTCCAGCGTCACGCCAAGGCTCTTCGCACTCTGGGAGGAGGACACAACGGAGTTGTCAACCGTGATGGCGAGATCATGGAACGGGCAGTCCTTCCCCGGGAGGAAGAGCAGCTCCGTCTTGCCAGGGTTCAGCTTGAGGTGGTGATCCGTCATCCATACTGATATGTCGGCCAGACATGCAGAGATGCGATTCGCCACCTGGTTATCAGAAGGGGGAAAGGAGAAGATTAGTTGTGTATCGTCAGCGTAGCAATGATAGGAGAGGCCATGTGAGGATATGACAGAGCCAAGTGACTTGGTGTATAGGGAGAAAAGGAGAGGGCCTAGGAACTGAGCCCTGGGGGACACCAGTGGTGAGAGCACGTGGTGCGGAGACAGCTTCTCGCCACGCCACTTGGTAGGAGCGACCGGTCAGGTAGGACGCAATCCAGGAGTGAGCCGCGCCGGAGATGCCCAGCTCGGAGAGGGTGGAGAGGAGGATCTGATGGTTCACAGTATCAAAGGCAGCAGACAGGTCTAGAAGGACAAGAGCAGAGGAGAGAGAGTTAGCTTTAGCAGTGCGGAGAGCCTCCGTGACACAGAGAAGAGCAGTCTCAGTTGAATGACCAGTCCTGAAACCTGACTGGTTTGGATCAAGAAGGTCATTCTGAGAGAGATAGCAAGAGAGTTGGCTAAAGACGGCACGCTCAATAGTTTTGGAAAGAAAAGAAAGAAGGGATACTGGTCTGTAGTTGTTGACATCAGTGGGATCGAGTGTTGGTTTTTTGAGAAGGGGTGCAACTCTCGCTCTCTTGAAGACGGAAGGGACATGGCCAGCGGTCAAGGATGAGTTGATCAGCGAGGTGAGGTAGGGGAGAAGGTCACCGGAGATGGTCTGGAGAAGAGAGGAGGGGATGGGGTCAAGCGGGCAGGTTGTTGGGCGGCCTGCAGTCACTAGTCGCAAGATTTTATCTGGAGAGAGAGGGGAGAAAGAAGTCAGCATAGGGTAGGGCAGTGTGAGCAGGACCAGCAGTGTCATTAGACTTAACAAACGAGGATCGGATGTCGTCAACCTTCTTTTCAAAGTGGTTGACGAAGTCATCCACAGAGAGGGAGGAGGGGGGGGGGGGGGAGGATTCAGCAGTGAGGAGAATGTGGCAAAGAGCTTCCTAGGGTTAGAGGCAGATGCTTGGAATTTAGAGTGGTAGAAAGTGGCCTTAGCAGCAGAAACAGATGAAGAAAATGTAGAGAGGAGGGAGTGAAAAGATGCCAGGTCGGCAGGGAGTTTAGTTTTCTTCCATTTCCGCTCAGCTGCCCGGAGCTCTGTTCTGTGAGCTCGCAATGAATCATCAAGCCACGGAGCTGGAGGGGAGGACCGAGCCGGCCGGGAGGATAGGGGACACAGGGAGTCAAAGGATGCAGAAAGGGAGGAGAGGAGGGTTGAGGAGGCAGAATCAGGAGATTGGAGGGAGAAGGATTGAGCAGAGGGAAGAGATGATAGGATGGAAGAGGAGAGAGTAGTGGGAGAGAGAGAGCGAAGGTTGCGGCGGCGCGTTACCATCTGTGTAGGGGCAGAGTGAGTAGTGTTGGAGGAGAGCGAGAGAGAAAAGGATACAAAGTAGTGGTCGGAGACATGGAGGGGAGTTGCAGTGAGATTAGTAGAAGAGCAACATCTAGTAAAGATGAAGTCAAGCGTATTGCCTGCCTTGTGAGTAGGGGGGACGGTGAGAGGGTGAGGTCAAAAGAGGAGAGGAGTGGAAAGAAGGAGGCAGAGAGAAATGAGTCAAATGTAGACGTAGGGAGGTTGAAATCCCCCAAAACTGTGAAGGGTGAGCCATCCTCAGGAAAGGAACTTATCAAGGCGTCAAGCTCATTGATGAACTCTCCAAGGGAACCTGGAGGGCGATAGATGACAAGGATATTAAGCTTAAATGGGCTAGTGACTGTGACAGCGTGGAATTCAAATGAGGAGATAGACAGATGGGTTAGGGGAAAAATTTAGAATGACCACTTAGGAGAGATGAGGATTCCTGTGCCACCACCCTCTGACCAGATGCTCTGGGGTATGCGAGAACACATGGTCAGACGAGGAGAGAGCAGTAGGAGTAGCAGTGTTTTCAGTGGTAATCCATGTTTCCGTCAGCGCCAGGAAGTCGAGGGACTGGAGGGTAGCATAGGCTGGGATGAAGTCAGCCTTGTTGGCGGCAGAACGGCAGTTCCAGAGGCTGCCTGAGACCTGAAACTCCAGGTGTGTGGTGCGTGCAGGGACCACCAGGTTAGAGAGACAGCAGCCACGCGGTGTGAGGCGTTTGTGTAGCCTGTGCGGAGAGGAGAGAACAGGGATAGGCAGAGGCATAGTTGACAGGCTGCAGCAGATGGCTACAATAATGCAGAGGAGATCGGAATGAAATGAACTAAACATCGGGGAAAGGAGAGAGCAGGCCTCCCTCACCAAAAAAAAAATATATATATATAACTCTCCCAACTTCCACCTCAGAAACTATAATTGTTTCACTGAACCACCCGAATAAAACTCTCCCAACTTCCACTTTAGAAATTAGAATTGTTGTAAACTACAGCAGACTGTTATCAGTAGCTGTAATTAAGTACAGCAGCTACCAACCACCTAACGTTAATGCCTCGGATAATGAGGTTAGAAAAACAGCTGAATGGTGGCAGCTAGCTGGCTCAATCACAGGTACTCTTAAGCATGAAATAACATTGGAAACAACTAACCACAGTTGCTAAAAGTTACCAGTAGCTACCCGCTAGCTAGCTAGCCAGCTAGCTTTGTTGGTCCAAGTAGTGGGTAAGCTAGCCTCGTGCTTCGCCGGGGTCCGCCGAATACAATACTTACCTACAATAATTACCTAAAATAACCTACAATAACTACCTGAGTAAGCTACCTATAATACCTAACTACAATACCTACCTACAATCTAAATACATGGTTTAAGCTTTACTCAACACCATATAAGAAGCCAAGCTTACCTTTCATAACGCAGCAATGATTAAACGTTGGGTAGCTAGCACAAAGATATTGTATTTAGCTACTACAGTACAGCCAGCTGGTAGTGTTGGCTAGCAAGCAATGGCTGCTGTGTTGACTTTGTTTGAAAAACGGCGTCGCTGCGAACGAATGTAGCTGGCTAAAAGGATATTGTTTTTAGTTGCTACCGTTGCTAATAGCTACTTGCCAGCTAATCCAGGAGGTGAGTTAGCTAGCTAGCTTCGTGCTACACCCGGCACCGCCGAATACAAAAGTAACCTACAATAACTACACAACAACTACCCACAACAGCCCACGATGCCTACCTATACTACTTAATAATATACAGCCCACGATGCCTACCTATAATACCTAACTACAATCTAAATACATAGTTTAAGCCCTACTCGACAAAGCCCAAGCTATGTATAAAGCCAAACTGGCAGACTGCAATCAGTAGCCAAAATTAAGTACAGCAGCTACCAACCACCTAACGTTAATGATAATGAGGTTAGAAAAACAGCTGAATGGAGGCAGCTAGCTGGCTCAATCACAGGTACTCTTAAGCATGAAATAACATTGGAAACAACTAACCACAGTTGCTAAAAGTTACCAGTAGCTACCCGCTAGCTAGCTAGCTAGCGTTGTTGGTCCAAGTAGTGGGTAAGCTAGCCTCGTGCTTCGCCGGGGTCCGCCGAATACAGTCCTTACCTACAATAATTACCTACAATAACCTACAATAACTACCTGAGTAAACTACCTATAATACCTAACTACAATACCTACCTACAATCTAAATACATGGTTTAAGCTTTACTCAACACCATATAAGAAGCCAAGCTTACCTCCTGCTAGAGAAAACACAACCTCTCCCGTCTTCCATCTCCTCCTCAACCTGTATGATCCCCTAGTCAACCTGTATGATCCCCTAGGGTTAGTTAGGGTTTGAGTCAACCTGTATGATCCCCTAGGGTTAGTTAGGGTTTGAGTCAACCTGTATGATCCCCTAGGGTTAGTTAGGGTTTGAGTCAACCTGTATGATCCCCTAGGGTTAGTTAGGGTTTGAGTCAACCTGTATGATCCCCTAGGGTTAGTTAGGGTTTGAGTCAACCTGTATGATCCCCTAGGGTTAGATAGGGTTCGAGACAACCTGTATGATCCCCTAGGGTTAGTTAGGGATCGAGACAACCTGTATGATCCCCTAGGGTTAGTTAGGGTTCGAGTCAACCTGTATGATCCCCTAGGGTTAGTTAGGGTTGGAGTCAACCTGTATGATCCCCTAGGGTTAGATAGGGTTCGAGACAACCTGTATGATCCCCTAGGGTTAGTTAGGGGTCGAGTCAACCTGTATGATCCCCTAGGGTTAGATAGGGTTCGAGACAACCTGTATGATCCCCTAGGGTTAGTTAGGGATCGAGACAACCTGTATGATCCCCTAGGGTTAGTTAGGGTTCGAGACAACCTGTATGACAATCTAGGGTTCGAGACAACCTGTATGATCCCCTAGGGTTAGTTAGGGATCGAGACAACCTGTATGATCCCCTGGGGTTAGTTAGGGATCGAGACAACCTGTACGATCCCCTAGGGTTAGTTAGGGTTCGAGACAACCTGTATGAGCCCCTAGGGTTAGTTAGGGTTCGAGACAACCTGTATGATTCCCTAGGGTTAGTTAGGGTTCGAGACAACCTGTATGATCCCCTAGGGTTAGTTAGGGTTCGAGACAACCCCATGACATTAGGATGTTTGTGTAAATAATGGTGTTGCATTGTGGGATCGATACAGCAGTGAATAGGCTAGTGCTTAGCTTAACTGATAAACAGAGAGTAATTAGGGAGTGATATTTCTGCAGTCAACTAAACTTAACCTGGGCCTTGTCTTGTCATGATGGAACATAAACTGATGCAAATCATCGCTTTATAAATGATCAGATTGTTCCGGTCAGTCATATGGTACAGAAATGGTATGACTGTATGAAAATCTGGATATCGCCCAACCCTGGAATGGACAGAGGGGACCTGATCCTGGATCAGCGGAGATGCTTTGTGAATACAGGCCCAGGCCATACAGTGCATTGGGAAAGTATTCAGACCCCTTGACTTCCACATTTTGTTACGTTACACCATTATTCTAAAGTTGATTAAATCGTTTTTTCCCCTCATCAATCTACACACAATCCCCCATAATGACAAAGCAAAAACAGGTTTTTAGACATTTTTGCAAATTTATTAAAAATAAAAAACGGATATTAAATTTACATAAGTATTCAGACCCTTTACTCAGTACTTTGTTGAAGCACTTTTGGCAGTGATTACAGCCTCGAGTCTTCTTGGGTATGACGCTACAAGCTTGGCACACCTGTATTTGGGGAGTTTCTCCCATTCTTCTCTGCTGATCCTCTCAAGCTCTGTCAGGTTGGATGGGGAGCGTCGCTGCACAGCTATTTTCAGGTCTCCCCAGAGATGTTCGATCGGGTTCAAGTCCGGGCTCTGGCTGGGCCACTCAAGGACATTCAGAGACTTATCCTGAAACCACTCTTGCGTTGTCTTGGCTGTGTGCTTAGGGTCGTTGTCCAGTTGAAAGTTGAACTTCGCAGCAGTCTGAGGTCCAGAGTGCTCTGGAGTAGGTTTTCAGCAAGGATCTCTCTATATAATGCTCCGTTCATCTTTCCCTTGATCCTGACTAGTCTCCCAATCCCTGCCGCTGAAAAACATCCGCACAACATGATGCTGCCACCACCATGCTTCACCATAGGGATGGTGCCAGGTTTCCTCCAGATGTGACGCTTGGCATTCAGGCCAAAGAGTTCAATCTTGGTTTCATCAGACCAGAGAATCTTGTTTCTTGTGGTCTGAGAGTCTTTAGGTGTCTTTTGGCAAACTCCAAGCGGGCTGTCATGTGCCTTTTACTGATGAGTGGCTTCCATCTGGCCACTCCACCATAAAGGCCTGATTGGTGGAGGGCTGCAGAGATGGTTGTCCTTATGGAATGTTCTCCCATCTCCACAGAGGAACTCTGGAGCGCTCTCATAGTGACCATCGGGTTCTTGGTCACCTCCCTAACCAAGGCCCTTCTTCCCCGATTGCTCAGTTTGGCCAGGCGGCCAGCTCTAGGAAGAGTCTTGGTGGTTCCAAACTTCTTCCATTTAAAAATGATGGAGGCCACTGTGTTCTTGGGGACCTTCAATGCTGCAGAAATGTTTTGGTACCCTTTCCCAGATCTGTGCCTCGACACAATCCTGTCTCGGCGCTCTATGGACAATTCCTTCGACCTCATGGCTTGGTTTTTGCTCTGACATGCACTGTCAACTGTGGGACCTTATATAGACAGGTGTGTCCCTTTCCAATTCATGTCCAATCAATTGAATTTACCACAGGTGGACTCCAATCAAGTTGTAGAAACATCTCAAGGATGATCAATGGAAACAGGATGCACCTCAACTCAATTTTGAGTCTCATAGCAAAGGGTCTTAATAATTATGTAAATACGTTTTTAATTTTGTAATTTAAAAAAAATCAATTTTAGAATAAGGCTGTAACGTAACAAAATGTGGAAAATGGGAAGGGGTCTGAATCCTTTCCGAATGCACTGGATATATCAAGCGTCTGAGTAGGAGTGCTGATATAAAACAGTAGAGAGCCTCCCGGTGAAGGACTCCTCTCCTCTACTTGAAACAGTAGAGAGCCTCCTGGTGAAGGACTCCTCTCCTCTACTTGAAACAGTAGAGAGCCTCCTGGTGAAGGACTCCTCTCCTCTACTTGAAACAGTAGAGAGCCTCCTGGTGAAGGACTCCTCTCCTCTACTTGAAACAGTAGAGAGCCTCCTGGTGAAGGACTCCTCTCCTCTACTTGAAACAGTAGAGAGCCTCCTGGTGAAGGACTCCTCTCCTCTACTTGAAACAGTAGAGAGCCTCCTGGTGAAGGACTCCTCTCCTCTACTTGAAACAGTAGAGAGCCTCCTGGTGAAGGACTCCTCTCCTCTACTTGAAACAGTAGAGAGCCTCCTGGTGAAGGACTCCTCTCCTCTACTTGAAACAGTAGAGAGCCTCCTGGTGAAGGACTCCTCTCCTCTACTTGAAACAGTAGAGAGCCTCCTGGTGAAGGACTCCTCTCCTCTACTTGGTGGTCCTCTGTAGCTCAGCTGGTAGAGCACGGCGCTTGTAACGTCAAGGTAGTGGGTTCGATCCCCGGGACCACCCATACACAAAAAATGTATACACGCATGACTGTAAGTCGCTTTGGATAAAAGCGTCTGCTAAATGGCATATTACATTATTTTATTACATTACTTGTCTCGTGATCCATATGCATGCTGGCTGTTGTGTTTGTGTGTCCTTGTGGGTGTGTGCGTCCACCTGTGCGTGCGTTCGCCCCTGTGTGTGTGTGTGTGTGTGTGTGTGTGTGTGTGTCCGCCCTAATTTGTTCTTGGGTTTTAACGGAGAAAGCAGCTGAGCGTTGAAGTACATTGAGGATCACACAGCCTTTAATCTACCTTTACACACAGCCATTATCAGCATCTAAATGAAACCTACTGGTGAGACATGCTGTATAGGCCTACCGTTGGTAACCTACTGGTGAGACATGCTGTATAGGCCTACCGTTGGTAACCTACTGGTGAGACATGCTGTATAGGCCTACCGTTGGTAAACTACTGGTGAGACATGCTGTAAAGGCCTACCGTTGGTAACCTACTGGTGAGACATGCTGTATAGGCCTACCGTTGGTAACCTACTGGTGAGACATGCTGTATAGGCCTACCGTTGGTAACCTACTGGTGAGACATGCTGTATAGGCCTACCGTTGGTAACCTACTGGTGAGACATGCTGTATAGGCCTACCGTTGGTAACCTACTGGTGAGACATGCTGTATAGGCCTACCGTTGGTAGCCTACTGGTGAGACATGCTGTATAGGCCTACCGTTGGTAACCTACTGGTGAGACATGCTGTATAGGCCTACCGTTGGTAACCTACTGGTGAGACATGCTGTAAAGGCCTACCGTTGGTAACCTACTGGTGAGACATGCTGTATAGGCCTACCGTTGGTAACCTACTGGTGAGACATGCTGTATAGGCCTACCGTTGGTAACCTACTGGTGAGACATGCTGTAAAGGCCTACCGTTGGTAACCTACTGGTGAGACATGCTGTATAGGCCTACCGTTGGTAACCTACTGGTGAGACATGCTGTATAGGCCTACCGTTGGTAACCTACTGGTGAGACATGCTGTATAGGCCTACCGTTGGTAACCTACTGGTGAGACATGCTGTATAGGCCTACCGTTGGTAACCTACTGGTGAGACATGCTGTATAGCCCTACCGTTGGTAACCTACTGGTGAGACATGCTGTAAAGGCCTACCGTTGGTAACCTCCTGGTGAGACATGCTGTAAAGGCCTACCGTTGGTAACCTACTGGTGAGACATGCTACATAGGCCTACCGTTGGTAACCTACTGGTGAGACATGCTGTAAAGGCCTACCGTTGGTAACCTACTGGTGAGACATGCTGTATAGGCCTACCGTTGGTAACCTCCTGGTGAGACATGCTGTATAGGCCTACCGTTGGTAACCTCCTGGTGAGACATGCTGTAAAGGCCTCACCGTTGGTAACCTCCTGGTGAGACATGCTGTATAGGCCTACCGTTGGTAACCTACTGGTGAGACATGCTGTAAAGGCCTACCGTTGGTAACCTCCTGGTGAGACATGCTGTAAAGGCCTACCGTTGGTAACCTACTGGTGAGACATGCTGTATAGGCCTACCGTTGGTAACCTACTGGTGAGACATGCTGTATAGGCCTACCGTTGGTAACCTCCTGGTGAGACATGCTGTATAGGCCTACCGTTGGTAACCTACTGGTGAGACATGCGGTATAGGCCTACCGTTGGTAACCTCCTGGTGAGACATGCTGTATAGGCCTACCGTTGGTAACCTCCTGGTGAGACATGCTGTATAGGCCTACCGTTGGTAACCTACTGGTGAGACATGCTGTATAGGCCTACCGTTGGTAACCTCCTGGTGAGACATGCTGTAAAGGCCTACCGTTGGTAACCTCCTGGTGAGACATGCTGTATAGGCCTACCGTTGGTAACCTACTGGTGAGACATGCTGTATAGGCCTACCGTTGGTAACCTACTGGTGAGACATGCTGTATAGGCCTACCGTTGGTAACCTACTGGTGAGACATGCTGTACAGGCCTACCGTTGGTAACCTACTGGTGAGACATGCTGTATAGGCCTACCGTTGGTAACCTCCTGGTGAGACATGCTGTACAGGCCTACCGTTGGTAACCTACTGGTGAGACATGCTGTATAGGCCTACCGTTGGTAACCTACTGGTGAGACATGCTGTATAGGCCTACCGTTGGTAACCTACTGGTGAGACATGCTGTATAGGCCTACCGTTGGTAACCTCCTGGTGAGACATGCTGTATAGGCCTACCGTTGGTAACCTACTGGTGAGACATGCTGTATAGGCCTACCGTTGGTAACCTACTGGTGAGACATGCTGTATAGGCCTACCGTTGGTAACCTACTGGTGAGACATGCTGTACAGGCCTACCGTTGGTAACCTACTGGTGAGACATGCTGTATAGGCCTACCGTTGGTAACCTCCTGGTGAGACATGCTGTACAGGCCTACCGTTGGTAACCTACTGGTGAGACATGCTGTATAGGCCTACCGTTGGTAACCTACTGGTGAGACATGCTGTATAGGCCTACCGTTGGTAACCTACTGGTGAGACATGCTGTATAGGCCTACCGTTGGTAACCTCCTGGTGAGACATGCTGTATAGGCCTACCGTTGGTAACCTACTGGTGAGACATGCTGTATAGGCCTACCGTTGGTAACCTACTGGTGAGACATGCTGTATAGGTCTACCGTTGGTAACCTACTGGTGAGACATGCTGTACAGGCCTACCGTTGGTAACCTACTGGTGAGACATGCTGTATAGGCCTACCGTTGGTAACCTACTGGTGAGACATGCTGTATAGGCCTACCGTTGGTAACCTACTGGTGAGACATGCTGTATAGGCCTACCGTTGGTAACCTACTGGTGAGACATGCTGTATAGGCCTACCGTTGGTAACCTCCTGGTGAGACATGCTGTATAGGCCTACCGTTGGTAACCTCCTGGTGAGACATGCTGTATAGGCCTACCGTTGGTAACCTACTGGTGAGACATGCTGTATAGGCCTACCGTTGGTAACCTACTGGTGAGACATGCTGTATAGGCCTACCATTGGTTGCAAAGCAAGTGTGACTAACGCCCACAGCGTTAGTACAAAGGTATGTGGACACCTGCTCGTCCAACATCTCATTCCAAAATCATGGGCATTAATATGGAGTCGGTCCCCCACCTTTGCTGCTATAACAGCCTCCACTCTTCTGGGAAGGCTTTCCACTAGATGTTGGAACATTGCTGGGGGGACCAAACTGTTGCCAAAAAGTTGGAAGCACAGAATCGTCTAGAATGTCATTGTATGCTATAGCGTTAAGATTTCCCCTCACTGGAACTAAGGGGCCAAGCCCGAACAATGAAAAACAGCCCCTAGACCATTATTCCTTCTCCACCAAAATGTACAATTGGCACTATGCATTTGGGCAGGTAGCGTTCTCCTGGTATCCGCCAAACCCAGATTCGTCCGTCGGAATGCCAGATGGCGAAGTGTGATTCATCACTCCAGAGAATGCGTTTCCACTGCTCCAGAGTCCAATGGCGGCGAGTTTTACACCACTCCAGCCATCGCTTGGCATTGCGCATGGTGATCTTAGGCTTGTGTGCGGCTGCACGGCCATGGAAACCCATTTCATGAAGCTCCCGACGAACAGTTCTTGTGATGTTGTTTCCAGAGGCAGTTTGGAACTTGGTAGTGAGTGTTGCAGCCGAGGACAGACGATTTCTACGCTCTTCAGCACTCTGTGGTCCCGTTCTGTGAGCTTGTGTGGTCTACCACTTCGGGGCTGAGCCGTTGTTGCTCCTAGACAGACTCTCACCCTATCCCAGTCTGTTGTCACCACTTGCTTCAAGATGTCCGCCATTGTGCCTGTACCCAAGAAAGCGAAGGTAACTGAACTAAATGACTATTGCCCCGTAGCACTCACTTCTGTCATCATGAAGTGCTTTGAGAGGCTAGTTAAGGATCATATCACCTCCACATGCATGTCATCAATGTTAGCTCTCCGTGTACTTTTAAGGGCCAGCCATGCTGCTCTGTTCTGAGCCAACAGCAATTTTCCCAAGTCCCTCTTTGTGGCACCTGACCACATGACTGAACAGTAGTCCAGGTGTGACAAAACTAGGGCCTGTAGGACCTGCCTTGTTGATAGTGCTGTTAAGAAGGCAGAGCAGCGCTTTATTATGGACAGACTTCTCCCCATCTTAGCTACTGTTGTATCAATATGTTTTGACCATGACAGTTTACAATCCAGGGTTACTCCAAGCAGTTTAGTCTCCTCAAGTTGCAAAATTATCACATTATTCATTACAAGATTTAGTTGAGGTTTCGGGTTTAGTGAATGATTTGTCTCAAATACAATGCTTTTAGTTTGGGAAATATTTAGGACTAACTTATTCTTTGCCACCCATTCCGAAACTAAATGCAACTCTTTGTTAAGTGTTGCTGTTATTTCAGTTGCTGTAAATATATAAATAAATATTCCAAACATATGCTGGGGCAGTTGTGGGATGACAGCAGAGAGTGCACCCCCCTATCCACATCGACGGGACCGCAGTAGAGAAGGTGAAAAAGCTTAAAGGACCTCGGCGTACACATCACCGACAAACTGAAATGGTCCACCCGCGCAGACAGTGTGGTGAAGAAGGCGCAACAGAGCCTCTTCAACCTCAGAAGGCTGAAGACATTTGGCTTTGCCCCTAAAACCCTCACACACTTTTACAGATGTACAATTGAGAGCATCCTGTCGGGCTGTATCACCGCCTGGTACGGCAACTGCACCGCCCGCTACCGCAGGGCTCTCCAGACGGTGGTGCGGTCTGCCCAACTCATCACTGGGGGCACACTGCCTGCCCTCCAGGACACCTTCAGCACCCGATGTCACAGGAAGGCCAAAAAGATCATCAAGGACATCAACCACCCAAGCCACGGCCTGTTCACCCCGCTATCATCCAGAAGGCGAGGTCAGTACAGGTGCATCAAAGCTGGGACAGAGAGACTGGAAAAACTGCTTCTATTTCAAGGCCATCAGACTGTTACACAGTCACCACTAGCCGGCTACCACCCGGCTACTCAACCCTGCACCTTAGAGGCTGCTGCCCTATATACATAGACATGGACTCACTAGTCACTTTAATAATGGAACACTGGTCACTTTAATAATGTTTAAATACTGTTTTACTCATTTCATACAGTGAGGGAAAAAAGTATTTGATCCCCTGCTGATTTTGTACGTTTGCCCACTGACAAAGAAATGATCAGTCTAATTTTAATGGTAGGTTTATTTGAACAGTGAGAGACAGAATAACAACAAAAGAATCCAGAAAAACTCATGTCAAAAATGTTATAAATTGATTTGCATTTTAATGAGGGAAATAAGTATTTGACCCCTCTGCAAAACATGACTTAGTACTTGGTGGCAAAACCCTTGTTGGCAATCACAGAGGTCAGACGTTTCTTGTAGTTGGCCACCAGGTTTGCACACATCTCAGGAGGGATTTTGTCCCACTCCTCTTTTGCAGATCTTCTCCAAGTCATTAAGGTTTTGAGGCTGACGTTTGGCAACTCGAACCTTCAGCTCCCTCCACAGATTTTCTATGGACCTTAATGTGCTTCTTCTTGAGACACTCCTTTGTTGCCTTGGCCGTGTGTTTTGGGTCATTGTCATGCTGGAATACCCATCCACGACCCATTTTCAATGCCCTGGCTGAAGGAAGGAGGTTCTCACCCAAGATTTGACGGTACATGGCCCCGTCCATCGTCCCTTTGATGCGGTGAAGTTGTCCTGTCCCCTTAGCAGAAAAACACCCCCAAAGCATAATGTTTCCACCTCCATGTTTGACGGTGGGGATGGTGTTCTTGGGGTCATAGGCAGCATTCCTCCTCTTCCAAACACGGTGAGTTGAGTTGATGCCAAAGAGCTCTATTTTGGTCTCATCTGACCACAACACTTTCACCCAGTTTTCCTCTGAATCATTCAGATGTTCATTGGCAAACTTCAGATGGCCCTGTATATGTGCTTTCTTGAGCAGGGGGACCTTGCGGGCGCTGCAGGATTTCAGTCCTTCACGGCGTAGTGTGTTACCAATTGTTTTCTTGGTGACTATGGTCCCAGCTGCCTTGAGATCATTGACAAGATCCTCCCGTGTAGTTCTGGGCTGATTCTTCACCGTTCTCATGATCATTGCAACTCCACAAGGTGAGATCATGCATGGAGCCCCAGGCCGAGGGAGATTGACAGTTCTTTTGTGTTTCTTCCATTTGCAAATAATCGCACCAACTGTCGTCACCTTCTCACCAAGCTGCTTGGCGATGGTCTTGTAGCCCATTCCAGCCTTGTGTAGGTCTACAATCTTGTCCCTGACATCCTTGGAGAGGATGGTCTTGGCCATGGTGGAGAGTTTGGAATCTGATTGATTGATTGCTTCTGTGGACAGGTGTCTTTTATAAACAAGCTGAGATTAGGAGCACTCCCTTAAAGGGAGTGCTCCTAATCTCAGCTCGTTAAATGTATAAAAGATACCTGTCCATAGAAGCAATCAATCAGATTCCAAACTCTCCACCATGGCCAAGACCAAAAAGCTCTCCAAGGATCTCACCTCGTGGAGTTGCAATGATCATGAGAATGGTGAGGAGTCATCCCAGAACTACACAGGAGGATCTTGTCAATGATCTCAAGGCAGCTGGGACCATAGTCACCAAGAAAACAATTGGTAACACACTACGCCGTGAAGGACTGAAATCCTGCAGCACCCGCAAGGTCCCCCTGCTCAAGAAAGCACATATACAGGCCCGTCTGAAGTTTGCCAATGAACATCTGAATGATTCAGAGGAGAACTGGGTGAAAGTGTTGTGGTCAGATGAGACCAAAATCGAGCTCTTTGGCATCAACTCAACTCGCCTTGTTTGGAGGAGGAGGAATGCTGCCTATGACCCCAAGAACACCATCCCCACCGTCAAACATGGAGGTGGAAACATTATGCTTTGGGGGTGTTTTCCGCTAAGGGGACAGGACAACTTCACCGCATCAAAGGGACGATGGACGGGCCATGTACCGACAAATCTTGGATGAGAACCTCCTTCCCTCAGCCAGGGCATTGAAAATGGGTCGTGGATGGGTATTCCAGCATGACAATGACCCAAAACACACAGCCAAGGCAACAAAGGAGTGGCTCAAGAAGAAGCACATTAAGGTCCTGGAGTGGCCTAGCCAGTCTCCAGACCTTAATCCCATAGAAAATCTGTGGAGGGAGCTGAAGGTTCGAGTTGCCAAACGTCAGCCTCAAAACCTTAATGACTTGGAGAAGATCTGCAAAGAGGAGTGGGACAAAATCCCTCCTGAGATGTGTGCAAACCTGGTGGCCAACTACAAGAAACGTCTGACCTCTGTGATTGCCAACAAGGGTTTTGCCACCAAGTACTAAGTCATGTTTTGCAGAGGGGTCAAATACTTATTTCCCTCATTAAAATGCAAATCAATTTATAACATTTTTGACATGCGTTTTTCTGGATTTTTTTGTTGTTATTCTGTCTCTCTCTGTTCAAATAAACCTACCATTAAAATTATAGACTGATCATTTCTTTGTCAGTGGGCAAACGTACAAAATCAGCAGGGGATCAAATACTTTTTTCCCTCACTGTGTATATATATATATTTATACTCCGGACTGCAATATTGCTCGTCCTAATATTTGTATATTTCTTAATTCCATTCTTTTACTTTTTAGATTTATGTGAATTGTTAGATATTACTGCACTGTTGGAGCTAGGAACACAAGCATTTCACTACACCCGCAATAACATTTGCTAAATATGTGTATACAACCAATAAAATGTGATTTGGTTTGATAAACGTTGTTATAAAGCAATGGAATTAAAACCTGGGTCTTTAAGCAGTAATCTATGAGCACAGCCTCACCCAGTTTGACAGTGTTTATTCCTGCTGGTCATGCAGTAGCCTCACCCAGTTTGACAGTGTTTATTCCTGCTGGTCATGCAGTAGCCTCACCCAGTTTGACAGTGTTTATTCCTGCTGGTCATGCAGTAGCCTCACCCAGTTTGACAGTGTTTATTCCTGCTGGTCATGCAGTAGCCTCACCCAGTTTGACAGTGTTTATTCCTGCTGGTCATAGGCTCACATGGTTGGGGATCTTGTCAGTCCTTACTCCTAGGCTACTTGACGAGAACATTACGTGAATTATTCCAGCTGGGGCCACCCATACGAAAATGTATGCATGATTGTAAATAGCTTTGGATTAAAGCTAAATTGCATAGGCCTATATTATATTATATTATATTATATTATATTATATTAAGAGATACATTTCTGTTTTGGTGGTGAAATAGAAAGACAACAAGCTAGATCAGTGTCTTAAGTAGGTCTTTGACCACAGATGTCTTAAATGATAGTGTTTAATGGTGATCATGTCAGTTCCGGTGTGGTTCTTGACAGGCCGTCAGTCTGAAGCCATGATCAGTATAATTGCTAAGCCTTCTGCAACAAAGGAACCAGCATACCTTTGATCCCTCTGTGTAGGCCATTAGCCCTGTGTGTGTGTGTGTGTGTGTGTGTGTGTGTGTGTGTGTTAACGTGTGTCCGTCCATGCCTCTCTCACTCTCTGGCAATGAGTCTGTTTGTTAGTGTCTGCCTCTCAGCTCTCTGTATTGAGTGCAGTGAGGGTCTAGCCAGATTGTAGCTGGTTAACCCAGGCCTGCGACGTTCAGGCCCTACCCAGGCCCGCGACGTTCAGGCCCTACCCTACCCAGGCCCGCGACGTTCAGGCCCTACCCTACCCAGGCCCGCGACGTTCAGGCCCTACCCTACCCAGGCCCGCGTCGTTCAGGCCCTACCCTACCCAGGCCCGCGACGTTCAGGCCCTACCCTATCCAGGCCCGCAACGTTCAGGCCCTACCCTACCCAGGCCCGCGACGTTCAGGCCCTACCCTACCCAGGCCCGCAACGTTCAGGCCCTACCCTACCCAGGCCCGCGTCGTTCAGGCCCTACCCTACCCAGGCCCGCGACGTTCAGGCCCTACCCTATCCAGGCCCGCGACGTTCAGGCCCTACCCTATCCAGGCCCGCGACGTTCAGGCCCTACCCTACCCAGGCCCGATTGCTTCTTCCAAATTTAAGGCCCTGCCCGAAACCCGAAATCCGAAATAACTTCCTCCGTTAGTGAATCTATTAGCTTCTCCTCTCTGTCACTCACCCCCGGTGCAGGCAGCTCGCTCTGCATGCGCACTGCTTAAGTCTGTGAGGATCCATATTAATGGCTCCGCTTGGGCTGCTCTGCTCAATGAAGAGACATGAGAGAGCAGTTAGCTGTTAGCTACTTGTAGTCACTCTAACTCCGACAAAAGGAGTTAGGTTATAGCACTTCTGGCACCACACTATGATCTTAGTCATATGACTAGACTGCGCAGCAGAGCACGAGCAAATGGCTCAGCTTCAAAATGTTAGTGACCAATGTTAGTGATACCCGCGCCCTGCCCGCACCCTAGTTACTGATGGAAAAACAGGCCTATACCCCCTGTATAATGTCAGAGCTCCAGTGCACTACATAGGGAATAGGGTGCCATTCTCTGGTCTAAAGTAGTGCACTATATAGGGAATAGGGTTCCATTCTCTGGTCTAAAGTATTGCACTACATAGGGAATAGGGTGCCATTCTCTGGTCTAAAGTAGTGCACTATATAGGGAATAGGGTGCCATTCTCTGGTCTAAAGTAGTGCACTATATAGGGAATAGGGTTCCATTCTCTGGTCTAAAGTATTGCACTACATAGGGAATAGGGTGCCATTCTCTGGTCTAAAGTAGTGCACTATATAGGGAATAGGGTTCCATTCTCTGGTCTAAAGTATTGCACTACATAGGGAATAGGGTGCCATTCTCTGGTCTAAAGTAGTGCACTATATAGGGAATAGGGTGCCATTCTCTGGTCTAAAGTAGTGCACTATATAGGGAATAGGGTGCCATTCTCTGGTCTAAAGTAGTGCACTATATAGGGAATAGGGTGCCATTCTCTGGTCTAAAGTAGTGCACTATATAGGGAATAGGGTTCCATTCTCTGGTCTAAAGTATTGCACTACATAGGGAATAGGGTGCCATTCTCTGGTCTAAAGTAGTGCACTATATAGGGAACAGGGTGCCATTCTCTGGTCTAAAGTAGTGCACTATATAGGGAATAGGGTGCCATTCTCTGGTCTAAAGTAGTGCACTATATAGGGAACAGGGTGCCATTCTCTGGTCTAAAGTAGTGCACTATATAGGGAATAGGGTGCCATTCTCTGGTCTAAAGTAGTGCACTATATAGGGAATAGGGTGCCATTCTCTGGTCTAAAGTAGTGCACTATATAGGGAATAGGGTGCCATTCTCTGGTCTAAAGTAGTGCACTATATAGGGAATAGGGTGCCATTCTCTGGTCTAAAGTAGTGCACTATATAGGGAATAGGGTGCCATTCTCTGGTCTAAAGTAGTGCACTATATAGGGAATAGGGTGCCATTTGGGACACCCCCTCTGTCTGGAAACGGGGAGGGTTCTTGGCTCATCCATTGCACATAACGCATGTTTGGACATAATTGGTTTAATATGTTTGACTAAAACCACGGAGGGTGGCAATCAACATCTCTTCCAGTCTCGCTCTCCAGCCTCCCCTCTCCTACTTCTCTTCCTCTCTCCAGCCTCCCCTCTCCTACTTCTCTTCCTCTCTCCAGCCTCCCCTCTCCTACTTCTCTTGCTCTCTCCAGCCTCCCCTCTCCTACTTCTCTCTTCCTCTCTCCAGCCTCCCCTCTCCTACTTCTCTCTCCAGCCTCCCCTCTCCTACTTCTCTCTCCAGCCTCCCCTCTCCTACTTCTCTCTTCCTCTCTCCAGCCTCCCCTCTCCTACTTCTCTGTTCCTCTCTCCAGCCTCCCCCCTCCCCCCTCCGACTTCTCTCTTCCTCTCTCCAGCCTCCCCTCTCCTACTTCTCTCTTCCTCTCTCCAGCCTCCCCTCTCCTACTTCTCTCTCCAGCCTCCCCTCTCCTACTTCTCTCTCCAGCCTCCCCTCTCCTACTTCTCTCTTCCTCTCTCCAGCCTCCCCTCTCCTACTTCTCTGTTCCTCTCTCCAGCCTCCCCCCTCCCCCCTCCCCCTCCGACTTCTCTCTTCCTCTCTCCAGCCTCCCCTCTCCTACTTCTCTCTTCCTCTCTCCAGCCTCCCCTCTCCTACTTCTCTGTTCCTCTCTCCAGCCTCCCCCCTCCCCCCTCCTACTTCTCTCTTGCTCTCTCCAGCCTCCCCTCTCCTACTTCTCTCTTCCTCTCTCCAGCCTCCCCTCTCCTACTTCTCTCTCCAGCCTCCCCTCTCCTACTTCTCTCTTCCTCTCTCCAGCCTCCCTCCTCCTACTTCTCCTTCCTCTCTCCAGCCTCCCTCCTCCTACTTCTCCTTCCTCTCTCCAGCCTCCCCCCTCCCCTCTCCTACTTCTCTCTTCCTCTCTCCAGCCTCCCCCCTCCTACTTCTCTCTTCCTCTCTCCAGCCTCCCTCCTCCTACTTCTCCTTCCTCTCTCCAGCCTCCCCCCTCCCCTCTCCTACTTCTCTCTCCAGCCTCCCCTCTCCTACTTCTCTGTCCAGCCTCCCTCCTCCCCATGGTTCTCTCTCTCTTCCAGTTCTCTCCCCCGTCAACTGTTTTTGTCATCTGCTCTCTTTCTGTCTTTCTCTCAGTCTGTCTGTTTCTCTCTTTCTGTCATCTCTCTCTCTCTCTCTCTCTCTCTCTCTCTCTCTCTCTCTCTCTCTCTCTCTCTCTCTCTCTCTCTCTCTCTCTCTCTCTCTCTCTCTCTCTCTCTCTCTCTCTCTCTCCATTTCTCTCTCTCTCTCTCTCTCTCTCCATTTCTCTCTCTCTCCCCATCTCTCTCCTCTCTCTCCCCAATCTCTCTCTCTCTCCCCAATCTCTCTCTCTCTCTCTCTCTCTCTCTCTCCCCATCTCTCTCTCTCCCCATCTCTCTCTCCCCATCTCTCTCTCCCCATCTCTCTCCCCATCTCTCTCTCTCCATCTCTCTCTCTCTCCATTCTCTCTCTCTCTCTCTCTCTCTCTCTCTCTCTCTCTCTCTCCCCATCTCTCTCTCTCTCTCCCCATCTCTCTCTCTCCCCATCTCTCTCTCCCCATCTCTCTCTCTCTCCCCATCTCTCTCTCCCCATCTCTCTCTCTCTCTCGCCAATCTCTCTCTCTCTCTCTCTCTCTCTCTCCCCATCTCTCTCATCTCTCTCTCTCTCCCTCTCTCTCCCCATCTCTCCCTCTCTCTCTCCCCATCTCTCTCTCTCCCCATCTCTCTCTCTCCCCATCTCTCCCCATATCTCCCTCTCTCTCTCCTCCCCATCTCTTTCTCCCCATCTCTCTCTCATCTATCTCTCCACATCTCTGTCCCCCCCATCTCTTGTCAGTGAAGCAGCAGACATGTTTTTCACCTGCCATCCCTCCCCTCATCCTCCTCCTCCCTCCATCAAACACATTTCCTCCAAATTACTGTCACCCCTCACCCTTGGCCCCACTCTCCGCTGCAACCACTCCCAGGTCCCCCCTGCACACACCCCTCCCCTCTCCCCTCTGATTGCACCCCTCCCCC
The DNA here is from genome assembly GCF_020615455.1 of Coregonus clupeaformis. Lineage (NCBI taxonomy): Eukaryota > Metazoa > Chordata > Actinopteri > Salmoniformes > Salmonidae > Coregonus > Coregonus clupeaformis. The sequence continues at coordinate 327,645 of NW_025533539.1, forward strand.
TCTCGCATTCATTACTCTCTGTCTCTGCACCTGCCTCTTTCCATCTCTCTCCATCTCTCTGTGTCTGTCTCTCTGTCACTCTGTTGACTCTGTCAGACCCCAGGCTGTCTCCCTGTGTGTCCCGCTGTCTGTCTCTCTCTCTCTCTCTCGCTCTCTCTCTTTCTCTCTTCTCTCTGTCAGACCCCAGGCTGTCTCCCTGTGTGTCCCGCTCTCTCTCAGTCTCTCTGTTCTCTCTGTCAGACCCCAGGCTGTCTCCCTGTGTGTCCCGCTCTCTCTCAGTCTCTCTGTTCTCTCTGTCAGACCCCAGGCTGTCTCCCTGTGTGTGTCTCTCTCTCTCTCTCTCTCTCTCTCTCTCTCTCTCTCTCTCTCCTTCCATTCCTCCTCTCCCTTCATCCATCCCTCATTCTCACAGCATGAGTAGTTCATCTCTTTCCCCCCCTCCATCCATGCTAACGTTAAGTTCAACCGATCTCTAGAGCCCGACCGATATATCGGTTCACTGAAAGATATTGGCCCTTTAACGCTATATCGGTGTAGACTGATAATTCCACGGATAACCTATATTCAATAAATAGGATGAAAATAGGGAATCTCATGCTGATCTGAACAGCCGTTCTCATTATTGGCACAATGTAATAAATCAACATTTGAAGCGTGTTTCTTGGGCAGTTGCTCTTATGATGGTAGTTTGGGAGCTCAGTGAAGTGACACTTTGTCATTCCCATCGGTATCGGACCCAAATAAACATATCGATCTCTATAGATCTAACTGGTGGTGTCTCAGCAGGATAGTTCAGCTCTACTCTTTCTCCCTCCCTCCATCCCTCTCTCAATCCCTCTCTCTCTCCCTCCATCCATCCCTCTCTCAATCCCTCTCCCTCCATCCATCCCTCTCTCAATCCCTCTCTCCCTCCATCCATCCCTCTCTCAATCCCTCTCTCTCTCCCTCCATCCATCCCTCTCTCTCTCCCTCCATCCATCCCTCTCTCAATCCCTCTCTCTCCCTCCATCCATCCTCTCTCAATCCCTCTCTCTCCCTCCATCCCTCTCTCTCCCTTATTCCATCCCTCCCTCTCTCCCTCCATCCATCCCTCCCTCTCTCAATCCCTCTCTCTCTCCCTCCATCCATCCCTCTCTCAATCCCTCGCTCTCCCTTATTCCATCCCTCCCTCCCTCTCCCGTAGGGCTGGGCGGTGTACTGTATGTTACTATGTACCGGTATTGATGCATGGACCGGTTTGAGTTTTTACTTTACCTTCTATAACGGTATTTCAATGTTTGGTTTGTTAAATGTGATACTCAACTCCGGTGCGTATAATGCAGTTTTTATAGTTTACTCTGTTTACTTATTGAGTCACTCAAGGACAGAGCAGTTTGCTCGACCACGGAGTCGAAAGCACTTTCTTGCCGTTCACTCCGCATGGTCAGATGGATGCAACAATGTTGGTGACATGCTGCTTTCCACAAGCCTTCTATAATTACACTATTAGTTTGTATCTTACTGTCTGCAAACTACTGTCTGCTAGTTTCTTTTCTTAGCAAGGTGTTGCAAACATATTTTGTGTTAGCCGCTAATGCTATTCGCTAGTTAGCTGGCTAGCTAGCTTGCTAAATGTATTTAAGAGTCAGAGCAAACATAGCTAGCTAGCTAATAAATGTACTGAGTCAGAGCAAACATATCTAGCTAGCTAGTTAATAAATGTACTGAGTCAGAGCAAACATATAGCTAGCTAGCTAATAAATGTACTGAGTCAGAGCAAACATAGCTAGCTAGCTAATAAATGTACTGAGTCAGAGCAAACATATCTAGCTAGCTAGTTAATAAATGTACTGAGTCAGAGCAAACATATAGCTAGCTAGCTAATAAATGTACTGAGTCAGAGCAAACATAGCTAGCTAGCTAATACATGTACTGAGTCAGAGCAAACATATCTAGCTAGCTAATAAATGTACTGAGGGAGGGAAGGAGGGAGGCTAGTTTAGCTCTCTAGGCTCAGACACACCAGTACAGTTTGTTGGCCCAGAGTATTTTCTGTCTGAGTACTTTGCAGAGTATTTTTCTAAACGTCATTTGCAAACTGAGTGCACAACAATTTTACACGTACAATTCTGTGAAAAATATTGGCAGTCAGACTTCTACAGCGGGTGGTTCCTAAAACACAACAACACGCTGAACGATCGGCAGGCGGATGCTAGATCCGACTATGACCCTAACCTACCCCAACCCAACCCTGACCCTGACCCTAACCTACCCCAACCCAACCCTGACCCTGACCCTAACCTACCCCAACCCTGACCCTAACCTACCCCAACCCAACCCTGACCCTAACCAACCCTGACCCTAACCTACCCCAACCCAACCCTGACCCTAACCTACCCCAACCCAACCCTGACCCTAACCTACCCCAACCCAACCCTGACCCTAACCTACCCCAACCCAACCCTGACCCTAACCAACCCTGACCCTAACCTACCCCAACCCAACCCTGACCCTAACCTACCCCAACCCAACCCTGACCCTAACCTACCCCAACCCAACCCTGACCCTAACCTACCCCAACCCGACCCTAACCCTAACCTACCCTAACCCAACCCTGACCCTGACCCTAACCTACCCCAACCCTGACCCTAACCTACCCCAACCCAACCCTGACCCTGATGAAGGCAGCCGAGCTGTCAAAACGTTTGTATTTATTAAATGAATTGCGTTGGGCCAGAGTGCAGCTTTTCCTTTATTTTCTAAGAGCCAAATCCTAACCTAACCTATCTTAACCTAACCTAACCATAACCTATCCTAACCTTAACCTAACCATAACCTATCCTAACCTTAACCTAACCATAACCTATCCTAACCTTAACCGTAACCTATCCTAACCATAACCTAACCATAACCTATCCTAACCATAACCTAACCATAACCTAACCTAACCTTATCCTAACCTTAACCTAACCATAACCTATCCTAACCTAACCTTACCTAACCATAACCTATCCTAACCTAACCATAACCCTAACCCTAACCATAACCTAACCTAGACCCAATCACTGTGTGGTAATGATTATTGATATGACAATCTAGAAGGTGCCATTGTGGTGACTGTGCCTCATTTGGTCAGGCCAAATATCTATGATATAAATTCCTGGTCAATCAGTAATATATTCCTGTTGAATTGGTCAATGGGCTCTCCTTACTGAACAATAGTCTAATGTTGCTATTAAAGGTTATTATTACTAGATAATTACTGCGACTATTAACGACGTGTTATAACTCGTTTAACATGTCATGTGCTCCAGAATAAAACTCTATTCCAATCAGTGATATATTCTTATAAAATTTGGGGCTGTCCTTGCTAATCAATAATCTTGCTTTTAGAGGATACCTTTAATAAGGCTCCTGTCAGGTATGGTTAGGACTTGTTATAACTGCTCACACTTTACCAAGTGTTCCTCAAAACCGTTGTGGTGGGAGTCCGTCAAACAACCCTGTGACTGAAACCGTTTCCTCGTGTTAATCGGTGTTGTTAGTGGTCAACAATATCTATGTCAAACCCCGGGTTAACACCGGCAGGAGGCTGCCAGGCCTCATCTGGTCCCCCAACTGCAGGCGAGGGGGGGCTGGGGAAAGACAGGAGGGAGAGGCGAGGGAGCTGGGGAAAGAAAGAAGGGAGAGGAGGAAAGGCGAGGGAGGCTGGGGTGAGAGAGAGAGGAGGTAGAGGGGGTAGAGGTGTGGGGGGGCTGGGGAAAGAGAGGAGGGAGAGGTGTGGGGGGATGGGGAGGGAGAGGGGGTAGAGGCTTGGGGGGCTGGGGAGAGGCGTGGGGGGCTGGGGAAGGAGAGGGGGTAGAGGCGTGGGGGGCTGGGGAGGGAGAGGAGGTAGAGGCGTGGGCGGCTGGGGAGGGAGAGGCATGAGTGGGACTGGAGGAGAGACGGAGAACCATAAAACCACTGAGTAGGCAGAGGGAGGGATATTAAATGCGCTTCTCAGAGCCAGTAACTTCTCGCAGCGATAAAAAGAGGAATAATGAAATATTAAGTAGCCCGACCCCGCCTCGTGACGCAGCCGGGACCCTATTGGAAACTTGCAGCACGCGGACCCGGTAACAGAAACAGACCCCACCTCTTTTCTCTATTCTATTCCGACCGGTTTGTTGGTCCTCTCCTCTCCCTGTTCTATTCCGACCGGTGTGTTGGTCCTCTCCTCTCCCTGTTCTATTCCGACCGGTGTGTTGGTCCTCTCCTCTCCCTGTTCTATTCCGACCGGTGTGTTGGTCCTCTCCTCTCCCTGTTCTATTCCGACCGGTGTGTTGGTCCTCTCCTCACCCTGTTCTATTCTGACCGGTGTGTTGGTCCTCTCCTCACCTCGCGCTGCCATTCGCCTGCTGAACGGTGGAACCACCTCAACATAACGGGGAGAGAGAGAGAGAGAGTGTTGAACAAAACATTTACTTTTTTTTTCTTTCTTTTCTTCCCAGGTTTTTGCTGTTGGAATAAACTCTGGATTTTTGTTTGGAATGAAACGTGGCGGATTTTGGATGAAGTAAGTGTCATTTATGAACGGAACTTCGATAGGGTTTTGTTTTATGATTTGAACGGATGGCTGCTTCACTCTCACTGGAGGGCTTGTGAGTGGAATGCTCTGATAATGCTTTTGTCAGAAGTGTTTTGAGTGAGTGTGACAACATTGTCGGCTGGTGTTGAGAGCTTGAGCGCTGTCATTTATTCCTGGGCTATGATGTTGTGGTTGATCTTATGCAGATAAATAATAGCGTAGGTAAAGGTGGGGGGGGCTTTATGATTTTGATTGTAAAGGAATCATCCTTTGTCTGGAAGAAGTTATACACATGAAGGGGTTTTATGAGTCAAATATCTCATTGATTTATATGAATCCAGTATAAGAATCAGGATTTTGTACTTGCCCAGACTAGTCTGGAAGTTGAGTTTAGAGAAAACAGGCTACGTTGGATTGTTCTGTCTGTGAATTATCTAGTGTCTCTCAGTGAATTGTCATTTTCTAAACATGCAGTGAATGTAAAGTAGCCTACAATGTATCTCCTCATTATTTTGAGACCGTGACAATGACAGCTGGCAAACCAGAGCCCAATACAAACTACTGCTGAATGTCTCTGAGCTCTACTCTTCTTCTGTGGTTCAATTTATGGTGTGTAGATTGGATGGATGGATGGATGGATGGATACTGTAGATGGATGGATGGATGGATACTGTGTATGGATAGATACTGTAGATGGATGGATAGATACTGTGTATGGATAGATACTGTAGATGGATGGATACTGTGTATGGATAGATACTGTAGATGGATGGATAGATACTGTGTATGGATAGATACTGTGTATGGATAGATACTGTAGATGGATGGATAGATACTGTGTATGGATAGATACTGTAGATGGATGGATAGATACTGTGTATGGATAGATACTGTGTATGGATAGATACTGTAGATGGATGGATAGATACTGTGTATGGATAGATACTGTAGATGGATGGATAGATACTGTGTATGGATAGATACTGTAGATGGATGGATAGATACTGTGTATGGATAGATACTGTAGATGGATGGATAGATACTGTAGATGGATGGATAGATACTGTGTATGGATAGATACTGTAGATGGATGGATAGATACTGTGTATGGATAGATACTGTAGATGGATGGATAGATACTGTGTATGGATAGATACTGTAGATGGATGGATAGATACTGTGTATGGATAGATACTGTGTATGGATAGATACTGTAGATGGATGGATGGATACTGTGTATGGATGGTTAGATACTGTGTATGGATAGATACTGTGTATGGATAGATACTGTGTATGGATAGATACTGTAGATGGATGGATAGATACTGTGTATGGATAGATACTGTAGATGGATGGATAGATACTGTAGATGGATGGATAGATACTGTGTATGGATAGATACTGTAGATGGATGGATGGATACTGTGTATGGATGGATAGATACTGTGTATGGATAGATACTGTAGATGGATGGATGGATACTGTGTATGGATAGATACTGTAGATGGATGGATAGATACTGTGTATGGATAGATACTGTAGATGGATGGATGGATACTGTGTATGGATAGATACTGTAGATGGATGGATAGATACTGTGTATGGATAGATACTGTAGATGGATGGATGGATACTGTGTATGGATAGATACTGTAGATGGATGGATAGATACTGTGTATGGATAGATACTGTAGATGGATGGATAGATACTGTGTATGGATAGATACTGTAGATGGATGGATAGATACTGTGTATGGATAGATACTGTAGATGGATGGATAGATACTGTAGATGGATGGATACTGTAGATGGATGGATAGATACTGTGTATGGATAGATACTGTAGATGGATGGATAGATACTGTGTATGGATAGATACTGTAGATGGATGGATAGATACTGTGTATGGATAGATACTGTAGATGGATGGATAGATACTGTAGATGGATGGATACTGTAGATGGATGGATAGATACTGTGTATGGATAGATACTGTAGATGGATGGATGGATACTGTAGATGGATGGATAGATACTGTGTATGGATAGATACTGTAGATGGATGGATAGATACTGTGTATGGATAGATACTGTAGATGGATGGATGGATACTGTAGATGGATGGATAGATACTGTGTATGGATAGATACTGTAGATGGATGGATAGATACTGTGTATGGATAGATACTGTAGATGGATGGATAGATACTGTGTATGGATAGATACTGTGTATGGATAGATACTGTGTATGGATAGATACTGTAGATGGATGGATGGATACTGTAGATGGATGGATAGATACTGTGTATGGATAGATACTGTAGATGGATGGATAGATACTGTGTATGGATAGATACTGTAGATGGATGGATAGATACTGTGTATGGATAGATACTGTAGATGGATGGATAGATACTGTGTATGGATAGATACTGTAGATGGATGGATAGATACTGTGTATGGATAGATACTGTAGATGGATGGATAGATACTGTGTATGGATAGATACTGTAGATGGATGGATAGATACTGTGTATGGATAGATACTGTAGATGGATGGATAGATACTGTGTATGGATAGATACTGTAGATGGATGGATAGATACTGTGTATGGATAGATACTGTAGATGGATGGATGGATGGATACTGTGTATGGATAGATACTGTAGATGGATGGATAGATACTGTGTATGGATAGATACTGTAGATGGATGGATAGATACTGTGTATGGATAGATACTGTAGATGGATGGATAGATACTGTGTATGGATAGATACTGTAGATGGATGGATAGATACTGTGTATGGATAGATACTGTAGATGGATGGATAGATACTGTAGATGGATGGATGGATGGATGGATGGATGGATACTGTAGATGGATGGATAGATACTGTAGATGGATGGATGGATGGATGGATACTGTAGATGGATGGATGGATGGATGGATAGATACTGTAGATGGATGGATGGATGGATGGATGGATGGATGGATACTGTAGATGGATGGATGGATGGATGGATGGATGGATACTGTAGATGGATGGATGGATGGATGGATGGATGGATGGATACTGTAGATGGATGGATGGATGGATGGATAGATACTGTAGATGGATGGATGGATGGATGGATGGATAGATACTGTAGATGGATGGATAGATACTGTGGATGGATAGATACTGTGTATGGATAGATACTGTAGATGGATGGATAGATACTGTAGATGGATGGATAGATACTGTATATGGATGGATAGATACTGTAGATGGATGGATAGATACTGTAGATGGATAGATGGATACTGTAGATGGATGGATAGATACTGTAGATGGATGGATAGATACTGTAGATGGATGGATAGATACTGTAGATGGATGGATAGATACTGTAGATGGATAGATGGATACTGTAGATGGATGGATAGATACTGTAGATGGATGGATAGATACTGTAGATGGATGGATAGATACTGTAGATGGATGGATAGATACTGTAGATGGATGGATAGATACTGTAGATGGATGGATAGATACTGTAGATGGATGGATAGATACTGTAGATGGATGGATAGATACTGTAGATGGATGGATAGATACTGTAGATGGATGGATAGATACTGTAGATGGATAGACTGAAAAAAAATATAAACACAACATGAAGTTTATTTCTCTCAAATGTTTTGCACAAATGTCTTTACATCTCTGTTAGTGAGCATTTCTCCTTTGCCAAGATAATCCATCCACCTGGCAGGTGTGGCACATCAAGAAGCTGAATAAACAGCATGATTATTACACAGGTGCACCTTGAGCTGGGGACAATAAAAGCTAAAATGTGCAGTTTTGTCACACAACACAATGCCACACAGGTCTAAGGTTTTGAAGGAGCGCACAATTGGCATGCTGACTACAGGATTGTCCACCAGAACTGTTGCCAGATAATTTAATGTTAATTTCTCTACCATAAGCCGCCTCCAACGTCGTTTTAGAGAATTTGGCAGTACGTCCAACCGGCCTCACAACCGCAGACCGACGCTTGGAATTCAGGCCAAAGAGTTCAATCTTGGTTTCATCAGACCAGAGAATCTTGTTTCTCATGGTCTGAGAGTCCTTTAGGTGCCTTTTGGCAAACTCCAAGCGGGCTGTCATGTGCCTTTTACTGAGGAGTGGCTTCCGTCTGGCCACTCTACCATAAAGGCCTGATTGGTGGAGTGCTGCAGAGATGGTTGTCCTTCTGGAAGGTTCTCCCATCTCCACATAGGAACTCTGGAGCTCTGTCAGTGACCATCGGGTTCTTGGTCACCTCCCTGACCAAGAAGGCCCTTCTCCCCCGATTGCTCAGTTTGGCCGGGCGGACAGTTCTAGGAAGAGTCTTAGTGGTTCCAAACTTCTTCCATTTAAGAATGATGGGGGCAGCTGTGTTCTTGGTGACCTTCAATGCTGCAGAAATGTTTTGGTACCCTTCCCCAGATCTGTGCAATGACACAATCCTGTCTTGGAGCTCTACGGAAAATTCCTTATACCTCAATGGCTTGGTTTTTACTCTGACATGCACTGTCAACTGTGGGACCTTATATAGACAGGTGTGTGCCTTTCCAAATCATGTCCAATCAATTGAATTTACCACAGGTGGACTCCAATCAAGTTGTAAAAACATCTCAAGGGTGATCAATGGAAACAGGATGCACCTGAGCTCCATGAGATAGTCACCCTGGAATGCATTTCAATTGTTAAAAGTTAATTTGTGGAATTTCTTTCCTTCTTAATGTGTTTGAGCCAATCAGTTGTGTTGTGACAACGTAGGGGGGTATACAGAAGATAGCCCTATTTGGTAAAAGACCAAGTCCATATTATGGCAAGAACAGCTCAAATAAGCAAAGAGAAACGACAGTCCATCCTTACTTTAAGACATGAAGGTCAGTCAGTCGCAAGAACCATCAAGCGCTATGAAGAAACTGCCTCTTATGAGGACCACCACTGGAATGGAAGACCCAGAGTTACCTCTGCTGCAGAGGATAAGTTCATTAGAGTTACCAGCCTCAGAAATTGCAGCCCAAATAAATGCTTCACTGAGTTCAAGTAACAGACGCATCTCAACAACAACTGTTCAGAGAAGACTGCGTGAATCAGGCCTTCATGGTCGAATTGCTGCAAAGAAACCACTGCTAAAGGACACCAATAAGAAGAAGAGACTTGCTTGGGCCAAGTAACACAAGCAATGGACATTAGACCGGTGGAAATTTGTCCTTTGGTCTGATGAGTCCAAATTCGAGACTTTTGGTTCCAACCGCCATGTCTTTGTGAGACGCAGAGTAGGTGAATGGATGAGAGAGAGAGAGAGGGAGGCAGGGGACGAGGGAGGAGAGAGAGGGAGGAGAGAGAGGGAGGGGAGAGGGAGGAGAGGGAGGCGGGGGAGGAGGGAGGCGGCGGACAAGGGAAGGAGAGGGAGGCGAGGGAAGGATGGAGGCGGAGGACGAGGGTGGAGAGGGAGGAGAGAGAGGGAGGAGGGAGGCGGGGGGAGGCGGGAGGAGAGGGAGAGAGAGAGAGAGAGAGAGAGAGAGAGAGAGAGAGAGAGAGAGAGAGAGAGAGAGAGAGAGAGAGAGAGAGAGAGAGAGAGAGAGAGAGAGAGAGAGAGAGAGAGAGAGAGAGAGAGAGAGAGAGAGGACAAGGGAAGGAGAGGGACGAGGGAAGGATGGAGGCGGCGGACAAGGGAAGGAGAGGGAGGCGAGGGAAGGAGAGGGAGGCGAGGGAAGGATGGAGGCGGAGGACGAGGGTGGAGAGGGAGGAGAGAGAGGGAGGGGAGGGAGGCGGGGGAGGAGGGAGGAGGGAGGAGAGAGAGAGAGAGAGAGAGAGAGAGAGATAAAGAGAGAGAGACATAGAGAGAGAGAGAGAGAGAGAGAGAGAGAGAGAGAGAGAGAGAGAGAGAGAGAGAGAGAGAGAGAGAGAGAGAGACGAGGGAGGAGATAGAGAGGGAGGACAAGGGAAGGAGAGGGACGAGGGAAGGATGGAGGCGGGGGACGAGGGAGGAGAGAGACGGAGAGAGACGGAGGGGGAGGAGAGAGACGGAGAGAGACGGAGGGGGGAGGAGAGAGACGGAGAGAGACGGAGGGGGAGGAGAGAGACGGAGAGAGACGGAGGGGGAGGAGAGAGACGGAGGGGGAGGAGAGAGACGGAGGGGGAGGAGAGAGAATGAGGGGAGAGAGGAGAGAGGGGGAGGGAGAGAGAGGAGAGAGGGGGAGGGGGAGTAGAGAGACGGAAGGGGAGGAGAGACTGAGGAGAGAGAGGAGAGAGAGGAGAGTGAGGGGAGGCGGGGGAGGAGAGGGAGGCGGGGGACTCGGGGGATGAGGGAGGGAGGAGAGAGACAGGAGAGTGAGAGAGAGAGAGAGAGAGGAGGGAGGGGGAGGAGAGACTGAGGAGATGAGGAGAGAGACTGAGGGGAGGGAGAGAGACTGAGGGGGAGGAGAGAGACAGGAGAGAGACGGAGGGGAGGAGAGAGACTGAGGAGATGAGGGAGAGAGAGGAGAGAGAGGAGAGAGAGGAGAGCGAGGAGATGAGGGGAGAGAGGAGAGAGACTGAGGAGATGAGGGAGAGAGAGGAGAGGAGAGAGAGGAGAGAGAGGAGAGAGAGGAGAGAGAGGAGAGAGAGGAGAGAGAGGAGAGAGAGGAGAGAGAGGAGAGAGAGGAGAGAGAGGAGAGCGAGGAGATGAGGGGAGAGAGGAGAGAGACTGAGGAGCGAGAGACGGAGGGGGAGGAGAGAGACTGAGGTGGGGGAGGAGAGGGAGGCATGGGAAGAGGAGAGATAGAGGAGGGAGAGGGGGATATATAAATATGAAACAAAGAAACAAAACAGAAAAGGAGAGAACAGAAATCAAGGAGGGAGAGGCGGTTAGTTAGTTTATTGACAATGCCAAGGACACTGACTGTACTCCACACACACATTCACTGCTACTGTTCTCTCTCTGTGGTGCTAAAATATGCAGGTTACTTTACTAATCGCTGTGTTTTGTTTCTCTCTCTGTTTAAACATTCCTTTCATTTAGCCCTTTCTCTTTGTTCTCTTTCCTCCTCCTTGATTCGGTCTTATGTAGCAACATTTGAAATGTTTTTTTTTTTTTACATTGGTTAAAAGCAGAGACACAGCTACAAAATGGTATATCATACACTGCATTTAAAGGAACAATGGGATAGTAATTCTGCTTTGAAAGTTGATAAAGTTGTAATCTCACTTTGAGAAAATGTTATTTTGAATGTTTTGGTACCTACTGGAGAGCTCTTCTTTGTCTACACCCATTCAGCATCGTTCACACCCTCTTAAGCTTTAGCTCCACCCATCTCTTTAAGGGTTGATCCGAGCGTTCTGACCTCACAGCGGCAGTCAAGCACTGGCAAACGTTGTCTAGCTTGCTAGCTACTTCCAGACACAAATGAGAGAACAGCTCACTCTGACCATTTTACTCGCCCTAGCAGAGATGGTTAGGCTGTTTTCATGTTATCCAGATCCAACTGTGCTGCTGGCAACAATTTACGCTTTTTTTGCCAGAGTTTACTGACCCCGGCCATATTGAACGGGTGTTGAGTGTTCGTAAATTCCTCAGTTATTCTGCGCTCTGGCACACTCAGACGACAGTGCTCTGAAAGCTACGTAAACAATTAACCATAATCCCAACTCATGACGTTACTATCCTGCATGAATCTGCAGGTAGCTAACCAACCAGGTTCAATGTTAGCTAGCTAACATTAGGCTATAACTATCAAAGCAAATGGCTCTGAGATACGAATAATATTTTTACACAGATCCTGCACGTAATGTTAGCTAGCGAGCCAGCCAGCTAACATTAGCTAGCTAGCTAACAGTACACTTTAACTTGAAATGAAAACGACTTTCTGTCAAAATTAGCAACGTGTAATATCTGAAAATGTAGCTAGCTAGACTATCTTACCCATATACATAATGCTTGGATGGACGCGTCTCCCTGTCATGGATGCCATGGTTGCCCTTAGTTTGAAGATGTAATCCGGAGACGGGTGTTTTCTCTATCTCCTTAGCTATCATACTCTAATTCCACTGATTTCAAAACACAAGTATTGGTCTTCACAAAGTTTTCTGCTTCAGTGTTTTTAGATATTTTTGTCAGATGTTACTATGGTATACTGAAGTATAATTACAAGCATTCCATAAGTGTCAAAGGCTTTTATTGACAATTACATTAAGTTTATGCAAAGAGTCAATATTAGCAGTATTGACCCTTCTTTTTCAAGACCTCTGCAATCCGCCCTGGCATGCTGTCAATTAACTTCTGGGCCACATCCTGACTGATGGCAGCCCATTCTTGCATAATCAATGCTTGGAGTTTGTCAGAATTTGTGGGTTTTTGTTTGTCCACCCGCCTCTTGAGGATCGACCACAAGTAATCAATGGGATTAAGGTCTGGGGAGTTTCCTGGCCATGGACCCAAAATGTCGATGTTTTGTTCCCCAAGCCACTTAGTTATCACTTTTGCCTTATGGCAAGGTGCTCCATCATGCTGGAAAAGGCATTGGTCGTCACCAAACTGTTGGATGGTTGGGAGAAGTTGCTCTCGAAGTATGTGTTGGTACCATTCTTTATTCATGGCTGTGTTCTTAGGCAAAATTGTGAGTGAGCCCACTCCCTTGGCTGAGAAGCAACCCCACACATGAATGGTCTCAGGATGCTTTACTGTTGGCACAGGCTGCTGCCTCTCTAACCTGGTGGTCCCTGCACGCACCCCACACCTGGAGTTCCAGGTCTCAGGCAGCCTCTGGAACTGCCGTTCTGCTGCCAACAAAGCTGACTTCATCCCAGCCTATGCTAATCTCCAGTCCCTCGACTTCCTGGCGCTGACGGAAACATGGATTACCACTGAAAACACTGCTACTCCTACTGCTCTCTCCTCGTCTGACCATGTGTTCTCGCATACCCCGAGAGCATCTGGTCAGAGGGGTGGTGGCACAGGAATCCTCATCTCTCCCAAGTGGACATTCTCAATTTTTCCCCTAACCCATCTGTCTATCTCCTCATTTGAATTCCATGCTGTCACAGTCACTAGCCCATTTAAGCTTAATATCCTTGTCATCTATCGCCCTCCAGGTTCCCTTGGAGAGTTCATCAATGAGCTTGACGCCTTGATAAGTTCCTTTCCTGAGGATGGCTCACCCCTCACAGTTTTGGGGGATTTCAACCTCCCTATGTCCACATTTGACTCATTTCTCTCTGCCTCCTTCTTTCCACTCCTCTCCTCTTTTGACCTCACCCTCTCACCGTCCCCCCTACTCACAAGGCAGGCAATACGCTTGACCTCATCTTTACTAGATGCTGCTCTTCTACTAATCTCACTGCAACTCCCCTCCATGTCTCCGACCACTACTTTGTTTCCTTTTTCTCTCTCGCTCTCCTCCCACACTACTCACTCTGCCCCTACACAGATGGTAATGCGCCGCCGCAACCTTCGCTCTCTCTCTCCCACTACTCTCTCCTCTTCCATCCTATCATCTCTTCCCTCTGCTCAATCCTTCTCCCTCCAATCTCCTGATTCTGCCTCCTCAACCCTCCTCTCCTCCCTTTCTGCATCCTTTGACTCTCTGTGTCCCCTATCCTCCCGGCCGGCTCGGTCCTCCCCCTCCAGCTCCGTGGCTTGATGACTCATTGCGAGCTCACAGAACAGAGCTCCGGGCAGCGGAGCGGAAATGGAAGAAAACTAAACTCCCTGCCGACCTGGCATCTTTTCACTCCCTCCTCTCTACATTTTCTTCATCTGTTTCTGCTGCTAAGGCCACTTTCTACCACTCTAAATTCCAAGCATCTGCCTCTAACCCTAGGAAGCTATTTGCCACATTTTCCTCACTGCTGAATCCTCCCCCCCTTCTCTCTCTGTGGATGACTTCGTCAACCACTTTGAAAAAGAAGGTTGACGACATCCGATCCTCGTTTGTTAAGTCTAATGACACTGCTGGTCCTACTCACACTGCCCTACCCTATGCTTTGACTTCTTTCTCCCTCTCTCTCCAGATAAAATCCTGCGACTTGTGACTGCAGGCCGCCCAACAACCTGCCCGCTTGACCCCATCCCCTCCTCTCTTCTCCAGACCATCTCCGGTGACCTTCTCCCCTACCTCACCTCGCTGATCAACTCATCCTTGACCGCTGGCCATGTCCCTTCCGTCTTCAAGAGAGCGAGAGTTGCTCCCCTTCTCAAAAAACCAACACTCGATCCCACTGATGTCAACAACTACAGACCAGTATCCCTTCTTTCTTTTCTTTCCAAAACTATTGAGCGTGCCGTCTTTAGCCAACTCTCTTGCTATCTCTCTCAGAATGACCTTCTTGATCCAAACCAGTCAGGTTTCAGGACTGGTCATTCAACTGAGACTGCTCTTCTCTGTGTCACGGAGGCTCTCCGCACTGCTAAAGCTAACTCTCTCTCCTCTGCTCTTGTCCTTCTAGACCTGTCTGCTGCCTTTGATACTGTGAACCATCAGATCCTCCTCTCCACCCTCTCCGAGCTGGGCATCTCCGGCGCGGCTCACTCCTGGATTGCGTCCTACCTGACCGGTCGCTCCTACCAAGTGGCGTGGCGAGAAGCTGTCTCCGCACCACGTGCTCTCACCACTGGTGTCCCCCAGGGCTCAGTTCTAGGCCCTCTCCTTTTCTCCCTATACACCAAGTCACTTGGCTCTGTCATATCCTCACATGGCCTCTCCTATCATTGCTACGCTGACGATACACAACTAATCTTCTCCTTTCCCCCTTCTGATAACCAGGTGGCGAATCGCATCTCTGCATGTCTGGCAGACATATCAGTATGGATGACGGATCACCACCTAAAGCTGAACCCCTGGCAAGACGGAGCTGCTCTTCCTCCCGGAGAAGGACCGCCCGTTCCATGATCTCGCCATCACGGTTGACAACTACGTTGTGTCCTCCTCCCAGAGTGCGAAGAGCCTTGGCGTGACCCTGGACAACACCCTGTCGTTCTCCGCTAACATGAAGGCGGTGACCCGCTCCTGCAGGTTCATGCTCTACAACATTCGGAGAGTACGACCCTGCCTTACACAGGAAGCGGCACAGGTCCTAATCCAGGCACTTGTCATCTCCCGTCTAGACTACTGCAACTCGCTGTTGGCTGGCCTCCCTGCCTGTGCCATTAAACCCCTACAACTCATCCAGAATGCCGCAGCCCGTCTGGTGTTCAACCTTCCCAAGTTTTCTCACGTCACCCCCCTCCTCCACACACTCCACTGGCTTCCAGTTGAAGCTCGCATCCGCTACAAGACCATGGTGCTTGCCTATGGAGCAGTGAGGGGAACGGCACCTCTGTACCTTCGGGCTTTGATCAGTCCCTACACCCAAACGAGGGCATTGCGTTCATCCACCTCTGGCCTGCTGGCTCCCCTTCCTCTGCGGAAGCATAGTTCCCGCCCCCCCCCAAAAATTGTAAAGTGGTTATCCCACTGCCTATAGGGTGAATGCACCAATTTGTGAGTCGCTCTGTTTAAGAGCGTCTGCTAAATGACGTAAATGTGCCCTTGAGCAAGGCACTTAACCCTAATTGCTCCTGTAAGTCGCTCTGGATAAGATCGTCTGCTAAATGACTAAAATGTAAATGTAATGTAGCGCTCACCTGGTCTTCTCCGGACAAGGTGTTTCCCGGATGCCCCAAACAATCCGAAAGGGGATTCATCAGAGAAAATGACTTTACCCCAGTCCTCAGCAGTCCAATCCCTGTACCTTTTGCAGAATATCAGTCTGTCCCTGATGTTTTTCCTGGAGAGAAGTGGCTTCTTTGCTGTCCTTCTTGACACCAGGCCATCCTCCAAAAGTCTTTGCCTCACTGTGCGTGCAGATGCACTCACACCTGCCTGCTGCCATTCTTGAGCAAGCTCTGCACTGGTGGTGCCCCGATCCCGCAGCTGAATCAACTTTAGGAGACGATCCTGGCGCTTGCTGGGCTTTCTTGGGCGCCCTGACGCCTTCTTCACAACAATTGAACCTCTCTCCTTGAAGTTCTTGATGATCCGATAAATGGTTGATTTAGGTGCAATCTTACTGGCAGCAATATCCTTGCCTGTGAAGCCCTTTTTGTGCAAAGCAATGATGACGGCACGTGTTTCCTTGCAGGTAACCATGGTTAACAGAGGAAGAACAATGATTTCAAGCACCACCCTCCTTTTAAAGCTTCCAGTCTGTTATTCTAACTCAATCAGCATGACAGAGTGATCTCCAGCCTTGTCCTCGTCAACACTCTCACCTGTGTTAACGAGAGAATCACTGACATGATGGCAGCTGGTCCTTTTGTGGCAGGGCTGAAATGCAGTGGAAATGTTTTTTTTGTGATTAAGTTCATTTTCATGGCAAAGAGGGACTTTGCAATTAATTGCAATTCATCTGATCACTCTCCATGACATTCTGGAGTATATGCAAATTGCCATCATAAAAACTGAGGCAGCAGACTTTGAAAATTTATATTTGTGTCATTCTCAAAACTTTTGACCACGACTGTAATACACGATACATTTTTTTAAAAGCCGCGTTAGACAGGATTACCTACACATACTGACCAGCTCAAGTAGACAGAAGCGAGCTATATAGCAGACCAATCCGAACTCCTATCTCGGCATGTCCAGCCCACTCATTATCTCAGCCAATCATGGCTAGTGGGAAGGTTGCTGTCTTTTTCTGTGGCTAAACCAACTAGGCTCGTAATTTAACAATTGTATTCGTATTTACAGATGGCATACAAGTTTGTTATTAAGGCAAATGAAAGTTCACATGTTCCAGAAGGCATTTCTGCCAAAAAAACCTATAGATTTTTTTTTTTACGTTTATTTATATATATAAATTATACAGCTGCACCATCGAGAGCATCCTGACTGGTTGCATCACCGCCTGGTATGGCAACTGCTTGGCCTCCGACCGCAAGGCACTACAGAGGGTAGTGCGTACGGCCCAGTACATCACTGGGGCCAAGCTTCCTGACATCCAAGACCTCTATACCAGGCGGTGTCAGAGGAAGGCCCTAAAAATTGTCAAAGACTCCAGCCACCCTAGTCATAGACTGTTCTCTCTGCTACCGCACAGCAAGTGGTACCGGAGTGCCAAGTCTAGGTCCAAAAGGCTTCTCAACAGCTTCTACCCCCAAGCCATAAGACTCCTGAACAGCTAATAATGACTACCAGGACTATTTGCATTGCCCCCCCACCCCATCTTTTTACGCTGCTGCTACTCTGTTAATTATTTATGCATAGTCACTTTAACTCTACCCACATGTACATATTACTTCAACTACCTCAACTAGCCGGTGGCCCCGCACATTGACTCTGCACCGGTACCCCCCTGTATATATAGCCTCCCTACTGTTATTTTATTTTACTTCTGCTCTTTTTTTTCTCAACACTTTTTTGTTGTTGTTTTATTTTACTTTTTTTATTAAAAATAAATGCACTGTTGGTTAAGGGCTGTAAGTAAGCATTTCACTGTAATGTCTGCACCTGTTGTATTCGGCGCATGTGGCCAATAAAATGTGATTTGATTTGTACTAATATACAGAAGACAAGGAAGCATTGTTGAAGTTTAAAATAAATGACTAATGTAATTTTATTCCAAGCCGTTTTATCCCTTACTTCAACCACACAAAGGATGAAGCTGTTCAAATAAAGTTATGACTGGATAAATAAATAAATGGCCGGATGAGTAAAGTATACAGGATACAGGGATGGAAGACCTAATGGATGAAGGGAGGTTACTTTGGACTGATTGGTCAAGGAATTACTGTATGGTTGAAGGGAGATTGAAGGTTTGGATGGTGTGTGTGTGTGTGTCTGTGTTTGTGTTCCCCCATTGTTCTGATTGGAAAGTTCTTAATGGTTCCATGGCAGTTAACAGAGAAGTGGACAAAGACCCTTTAACTTTCTGTCTTGAGAATGGATTCAAGATTCGGGCCTCGACTTTGACTTGAGACTGATGACTTGAAATGATCTGGACAGGTTTAGTAACGTTTTTTTTCACTCATTTTGTGGCACAGAGTCACCGTGGCAACAGGGTTTCCATTAGGGAAATGCGGCGCCGAACAACATTACCGGGAAATCCCCCGACCTCAAACCAGCATCGCTACCACCTGACCTGGCCTCCACAATCCCCCGACCTCAAACCAGCATCGCTACCACCTGACCTGGCCTCCACAATCCCCCAACCTCAACCCAATTGAGATGGTTTGGGATGAGTCGGACGGCAGAGTGAAGGAAAAGCAGCCAACAAGTGCTCAGCATATGTGGGAACTACTTCAAGACTGTTGGAAAAACATTCCAGGTGAAGCTGGTTGAGAGAATGCCAAGAGTGTGCAAAGCTGTCATCAAGGCCAAAGGGTGACAATTTGAAGAATCTCAAATAAAAAAAAAATTTTTTATTTGTTTAACACTTTTTTGGTTACTACATGATACCATATGTGTTATTTCATAGTTTTGATGTCTTCACTATTATTCTACAATGTAGAAAATAGTACAAATAAAGAAAAACCCTTGAATGAGTAGAATGTGTCCAAACTTTGGACTGGTAGTGTTCATCTCTAAGAAAACCATTGATTCTTCCCAAGGAGCTGTTCTGGTCAGCAGGGAGTATCTAAAAGTTCTAACGGCATCATTTTTGGACTCCTTGACATTCAAGAAACAGGTGAAGAAGGTGGTTAACACGGTCACGTTTGGACTATCCAACTTGAGGTTAATAAGACCTTACCTTCCTCTGGAGGCCACCAAAACTATGACGCTATGATCTTCTCCCATCTGAGATATCGCCTCCTGCTGTTCAGAAGCAGGAGCTGCCATTCTGAAACCCATTGAATCACTTTACAAACATTTCAGATTTATTTTAATTTTTTATAACAAACCAAACATTTAACACCGTTGTCACATCATTCACAAACACTATTTATTTCTGTCTGGACAGCTTTAAACAGTATGTAAGCCTTGTCTTTTCCTGCATGACCTTGCCCCTCCGCTGAAGGAAAGCACCTCCAGGGTAACAAGGGCGGTGACTAGAGGAAACTGTGTTGCCACTTTTAAACACAATCAGCCCTCTGTTAGAGCTACAATATACTGGAATGCACTGCCCATGGACTTGAGAAACTGCACTGATTGTATTGCACTTTTAAATGTACATTTTAAATTATTTACATTTTAGTCATTTAGCAGACGCTGTTATCCAGAGCGACTTACATTGAGTGCATACATTATTATTTTTTCATACTGGCCTACAACTCTGGCGTTGCAAACGCCATGCTCTACCAACTGAGCTACATCCCTGCTGGCCATTCCCTCCCCTTACCCTGGACAACGCTGGGCCAATTGTGCGCCGCCCCATGGGTCTCCCGGTCGCGGCCGGCTACGACAGAGCCTGGATTCACTGCCTTAGACCACTACGCCACTCGGGAGACTGGCTTAAATCTAACCAAACCTGTACACCTGAGTTATCTGTGGCTCCTCATATGCAAGTCAACAGCTGACCACAGTGTTTTTATTATGAATAGGTTGTTATAATCATAATGTATTGGATGTAATGTATTTGTGTTTTGTGTTGTTTTTAAGTGAGTATGTGCATTGTGGATGTGTAACTGCCCAGAGACTACGGGTGCTAATTAGCTCTTGGTTAACCCCGGCACATTTTAAATGAATGTTGCGTTACTGTAATATTGATGTCATGTGCACTGTCCCTGTAAAATAAAAAATAAACAGGAGAGATAGCATAGCGGTGGGTCCAATAGGGAAATACATTTGCCAAAATTATGTAATTACTCCTGTCTATACTCAAATAAATAAATAAAATCATTAAAATACTTAACCAGAAAGCATGGCTTAGCCACAGAAAAATCCTGAATCATTAGTTTATTTATTTATTTATTTTATTTTATTTTTATTTATTTTTGCTGTGGATTGTTTGAAATCACAAGCTCGTAGTTCTATACCAATTTGGGCAGCGCGCGTGGCGATAGGCCTAGCTGGTTATTGAGTTGTTGCTGTCATTGAAAAGCATCTCAAATATGTGTGAAGATAATGTGTCTTGAGTATAATTAAAAAATGTTGAGACAAGAACAAGGGGAGGGGTGTGTGGAGAAGACATAGCCAAGTCTCTCTCCAGAATGGCTCCGCTGGCTCCAGCCAATTCTTGCGCATTAATTGTTTAATTGTGTGAATTGTTGTTTATCGATTCCCTGTTATATGTCACCATTAGTAAATGTACTGTTAATCCCCTCATTTGGTTACATTAATCATTTATGAGATTTTGACAATTTTTTCATTGTCATTTGTTTGGAATGCTCCATGTGAGCAATGAGCATGTGTCTGGTTTCTCTGTCCAGATAATGTTGAGGGAGCAGCAGGCATGCCTGATCATGTATCGAAGTACCTGGCCAGCTGCGCAGAAATGTACAAACGTTTATTTTAAAGATCCATTGCGAATGATAATATATTAAAGCTATAGTTCCTCACAGTAAGCTATTTGAAATATCTTTCCAACAATCTCCCCCTCTAATCACCCATCCTCGGTGTGAAAGAGCAATGGAAGTTATTGTGGTCCTCTGTAGCTCAGCTGGTAGAGCACGGCGCTTGTAACGCCAAGGTAGTGGGTTCGATCCCCGGGACCACCCATACACAAAAATGTATGCACGCATAACTGTAAGTCGCTTTGGATAAAAGCGTCTGCTAAATGGCATATTAAATTATAGGCCTACTGCTGCATATATGCTGTGAGTTCCATGCGCTCATTTCTTTATCCGCCAATGGATCACAGTGCATCAATGTGTCCATATGGCAAAGGCTGGTGATCTCACATTAGTTTACTTTTAGCTTTTAGACTTGTATCATTAACCACGTGACAATGTTTTTGTGTTTGTATTTTTTAAAGATATATATTGGTTTTCACTAGGCGGTATCCAGATTTCCATACCTTCGTGCCTGTGCCATCCCATAATATATGGTATTACCCGTGCACACAAGGGGTGAAATTATTATTATTTTTGTATTTTATTTTTTCAAACGTAAAAAGCCACACAAAGAAAACGTCACTTAACCAGAATGCTAACAAAATGGTAACAAGTACTTAGGAATTCTCATAGCGAATGCTAAATTACATTTACATTACATTTTAGTCATTTAGCAGACGCTCTTATCCAGAGCGACTTACAAATTGGTGCATTCACCCTATAGCCAGTGGGATAACCACTTTCCAATTTTTTTTGGGGGGGGGGGGGTAGAAGGATTACTTTATCCTATCCCAGGTATTCCTTAAAGAGGTGGGGTTTCAAATGTCTCCGGAAGGTGGTGAGTGACTCCGCTGTCCTGGCGTCGTGAGGGAGCTTGTTCCACCATTGGGGTGCCAGAGCAGCGAACAGTTTTGACTGGGCTGAGCGGGAACTATGCTTCCGCAGAGGAAGGGGAGCCAGCAGGCCAGAGGTGGATGAACGCAATGCCCTCGTTTGGGTGTAGGGACTGATCAGAACCTGAAGGTACAGAGGTGCCGTTCCCCTCACTGCTCCATAGGCAAGCACCATGGTCTTGTAACGGATGCGAAGCTTCAACTGGAAGCCAGTGGAGTGTGCGGAGGAGGGGGGTGACGTGAGAGAACTTGGGAAGGTTGAACACCAGACGGGCTGCGGCATTCTGGATGAGTTGTAGGGGTTTAATGGCACAGGCAGGGAGCCCAGCCAACAGCGAGTTGCAGTAATCCAGACGGGGAGATGACAAGTGCCTGGATTAGGACCTGTGCCGCTTCCTGTGTAAGGCAGGGTCGTACTCTCCGAATGTTGTTGAGCATGAACCTGCAGGATCGGGTCACCGCCTTGATGTTAGCGGAGAACGACAGGGTGTTGTCCAGGGTCACGCCAAGGCTCTTCACACTCTGGGAGGAGGACACAACGGAGTTGTCAACCGTGATGGCGAGATCATGGAACGGGCAGTCCTTCCCCGGGAGGAAGAGCAGCTCCGTCTTGCCAGGGGGTTCAGCTTGAGGTGGTGATCCGTCATCCATACTGATATGTCTGCCAGACATGCAGAGATGCGATTCGCCACCTGGTTATCAGAAGGGGAAAGGAGAAGATTAGTTGTGTATCGTCAGCGTAGCAATGATAGGAGAGGCCATGTGAGGATATGACAGAGCCAAGTGACTTGGTGTATAGGGAGAAAAGGAGAGGGCCTAGAACTGAGCCCTGGGGACACCAGTGGTGAGAGCACGTGGTGCGGAGACAGCTTCTCGCCACACCACTTGGTAGGAGCGACCGGTCAGGTAGGACGCAATCCAGGAGTGAGCCGCGCCGGAGATGCCCAGCTCGGAGAGGGTGGAGAGGAGGATCTGATGGTTCACAGTATCAAAGGCAGCAGACAGGTCTAGAAGGACAAGAGCAGAGGAGAGAGAGTTAGCTTTAGCAGTGCGGAGAGCCTCCGTGACACAGAGAAGAGCAGTCTCAGTTAAATGACCAGTCCTGAAACCTGACTGGTTTGGATCAAGAAGGTCATTCTGAGAGATAGCAAGAGAGTTGGCTAAAGACGGCACGCTCAATAGTTTTGGAAAGAAAAGAAAGAAGGGATACTGGTCTGTAGTTGTTGACATCAGTGGGATCGAGTGTTGGTTTTTTGAGAAGGGGTGCAACTCTCGCTCTCTCTTGAAGACGGAAGGGACATAGCCAGCGGTCAAGGATGAGTTGATCAGCGAGGTGAGGTAGGGGAGAAGGTCACCGGAGATGGTCTGGAGAAGAGAGGAGGGGATGGGGTCAAGCGGGCAGGTTGTTGGGCGGCCTGCAGTCACTAGTCGCAAGATTTTATCTGGAGCGAGAGGGGAGAAAGAAGTCAAAGCATAGAGTAGGGCAGTGTGAGCAGGACCAGCAGTGTCATTAGACTTAACAAACGAGGATCGGATGTCGTCAACCTTCTTTTCAAAGTGGTTGACGAAGTCATCCACAGAGAGGGAGGAGGGGGGTGGGGGGAGGATTCAGCAGTGAGGAGAATGTGGCAAAGAGCTTCCTAGGGTTAGAGGCAGATGCTTGGAATTTAGAGTGGTAGAAAGTGGCCTTAGCAGCAGAAACAGATGAAGAAAATGTAGAGAGGAGGGAGTGAAAAGATGCCAGGTCGGCAGGGAGTTTAGTTTTCTTCCATTTCCGCTCAGCTGCCCGGAGCTCTGTTCTGTGAGCTCGCAATGAGTCGTCAAGCCACGGAGCTGGAGGGGAGGACCGAGCCGGCCGGGAGGATAGGGGACACAGGGAGTCAAAGGATGCAGAAAGGGAGGAGAGGAGGGTTGAGGAGGCAGAATCAGGAGATTGGAGGGAGAAGGATTGAGCAGAGGGAAGAGATGATAGGATGGAAGAGGAGAGAGTAGTGGGAGAGAGAGAGCTAAGGTTGCGGCGGCGCGTTACCATCTGTGTAGGGGCAGAGTGAGTAGTGTTGGAGGAGAGCGAGAGAGAAAAAGGATACAAAGTAGTGGTCGGAGACATGGAGGGGAGTTGCAGTGAGATTAGTAGAAGAGCAACATCTAGTAAAGATGAAGTCAAGCGTATTGCCTGCCTTGTGAGTAGGGGGGACGGTGAGAGGGTGAGGTCAAAAGAGGAGAGGAGTGGAAAGAAGGAGGCAGAGAGAAATGAGTCAAATGTAGACGTAGGGAGGTTGAAATCCCCCAAAACTGTGAAGGGTGAGCCATCCTCAGGAAAGGAACTTATCAAGGCGTCAAGCTCATTGATGAACTCTCCAAGGGAACCTGGAGGGCGATAGATGACAAGGATATTAAGCTTAAATGGGCTAGTGACTGTGACAGCGTGGAATTCAAATGAGGAGATAGACAGATGGGTTAGGGGGAAAAATTGAGAATGACCACTTGGGAGAGATGAGGATTCCTGTGCCACCACCCCTCTGACCAGATGCTCTCGGGGTATGCGAGAACACATGGTCAGACGAGGAGAGAGCAGTAGGAGTAGCAGTGTTTTCAGTGGTAATCCATGTTTCCGTCAGCGCCAGGAAGTCGAGGGACTGGAGGGTAGCATAGGCTGGGATGAAGTCAGCCTTGTTGGCAGCAGAACGGCAGTTCCAGAGGCTGCCTGAGACCTGGAACTCCAGGTGTGGGGTGCGTGCAGGGACCACCAGGTTAGAGAGGCAGCAGCCACGCGGTGTGAGGCGTTTGTGTAGCCTGTGCGGAGAGGAGAGAACAGGGATAGGCAGAGGCATAGTTGACAGGCTGTAGCAAATGGCTACAATAATGCAGAGGAGATCGGAATGAAATGAACTAAACATCTGGGAAAGGAGAGAGCAAGGCCTCCCTCACCAAAAAAAATATAACTCTCCCAACTTCCACCTCAGAAACTATAATTGTTTCACTGAACCACCCAAATAAAACTCTCCCAACTTCCACTTTAGAAATTAGAATTGTTGTAAACTACAGCGGTTCAATGTTTCAAGGACTAGACTCAACTTACTTTATTCAGCTAGCTAACTATGACACCATAGCTAACTAGCATGCTAGCATCCAACAACACACAGTTTAGCACCAATACTTGGTTACAACAAACTACCAATAGTGTGTTAACACACTAAACAGATAATTCGTGTCCGTGTCTAGTTCTTTCACAACGCAGCAATGATTAAACGTTGGCTAGCTAGCACAAAGATATTGTATTTAGCTACCACAGTACAGCCAGCTGGTAGTGTTGGCTAGCTAGCAATGGCTGCTGTGTTGACTTTGTTTGAGAAACGGCGTCGCTGCGAACGAATGTAGCTGGCTAAAAGGATACTGTATTTAGTTGCTACCGTTGCTAATAGCTACTAGCCAGCTAGTCCACTAAATAAATGCTAATGAGTGCATGCAAACATTTACTACTAGGACAGACAACCCAGCTCAAGTATCTCAAAACACCGTTTGCACAAAACAGAGGTGATTGTCTCTGCTGCTTTTACCAAGAAGCTTGATCTAGCAAGCTAACGTTAGCCACTTAGCTAATATTAGCGTGTTAGCAAAACCCAGCTGGGGAGAATTTATTTGGCACATCTTAGGTAGTTTACTTAATAGTTATAAGATGTATAGCTGGCAAACATTAGTAGTGAATTTCATACAAGTGTAACTTGATCGCCTCACTTAAGTAGCGCTGCAGAGATGACTCACCTCACAAACCATTTAGCTCGTTGTGCTTCTTTGTAAACAAAGACATGACTGGCTCAAACCGGTAAGCTTCATAATGAAAAATTATCTAAAGGGCAAAATGATGAACGCAATCTGCTTTATATATTACCTAGTGCACAAGTTGGTTGCAGGTATTTGAAAAATAACTAATATTCAAAGCCGAAAAAAATGGCACTTACCACAATGCTAACAAAATGCTAACAAGTATTAAGGAATCCTCATAGAGTATGCTAACTAAATGCTAAAGAGCGCATTGCGAACATTTTTGTACAGTTTCTGACCTAAACTATACAAGTATACAAGTAACTCAAAAATGCTACTCACAGTTTGCTGCACAAAACAAATATTAGCCAGCAAGGCTCTTGATCCAATAGGGAATTATCTGCTTTAACCAAATGAATGCTTGATTTAGGAAGAAGCTAACCACTTAGCTAGATAGCTTAGCTACTAAATTAGCAAACCAAATGCACAACTGCAGAGCATTTAGCAGATTTTTAAACAGTTAACCTCTCAAGGATCGGACCCTTTAAAAAAAAAATTTCGCCTAAAATGACATACCCAAATCTAACTGCCTGTAGCTCAGGACCTGAAGCAAGGATACGCATATTCTTGATATCATTTGAAAGGAAACACTTTGAAGTTTGTGGAAATGTGAAATTAATGTAGGAGAATATAACATTAGATCTGGTAAAAGAGAATACAAACCAAAAAACATGCGTTTATTTTAATTTTATTTTTTCATCATCTTTGAAATGCAACAGAAAGGACACAATATAATATTGCAGTTTAGGTGCAGTTTAGATTTTGGCCACTAGATGGCAGCAGTGTGTGTGCAAAGTTTCGGATTGATCCAGTGAAGCATTGCAATACTGGACTATTTTGTATCAAGTCTGCCCAAATGTGCTGAATTGGTCAATTGATACATTTTCAAGTACATAACTATAGAGAACATACAAAAATTATATGGTAATACAAAATGTAAGTTTACACACTCCCAGGAATGTCATACATGATGGATCATTAGCTTATACACTAACTTTCACACATCTAGATGGCCGGGCGGGGTGGGTGTGGAGCCAGAGACAGCAGGGGTTCAAACTGTAGAACCCAGTTCCTACATTTGAGTATAAAAATGGATTTAATCAAACAGAACTATGCTACATTTTATCTCTGAGACCCTCAGGATGACAAATCAGAGCAAGATTACTGAATGCAAGTACATTATTTACCTTCAGAGGTGAATGTACCAAACCAGTTGCCGTGATATGTTTTTTGTTGTTGTGCACTATCCTCAAACAATAGCATGGTATTTTTTTTACTGTAATAGCTACTGTAAATTGGACAGTGCAGTTAGATTAACAATAATTTAAGCTTTCTGCCCATATAAGACATGTCTATGTCCTGGAAAGTTTGCTGTTACTTAAAGCAGTCATGCTAATCACATTAGCGCACGTTAGCGCAACCGATATCTAGCTGGCAAACATTTAATTGTGAATTCCATACTGTAATAAGATTACCTGGCGCATGACAGTGAGTGACTCACAAGGCTCCGGTCTCTCATCATTGTGTGCTTGTAAACAAACACCATGTGACTGGGGATTACCTTAAAATACATAATAATGTGACAGGTGAAATTAAGAAGGCAATGTTCTCTTGTCTCCTGATGTATTGCACAAGTTGACTGCAGGCATTTACTAAAAAAGTAGCTATGAATATTCAAATGTAATAATAAAAATAAAAAAACTTCAAATAAATAGTTTTCAATGGTATTTCACAAGCACAGCGCATAAAATAAAAATACAAAGCAAATGTGTAAGACAAACAAAAACACACCGCATCTAGATCTATCACACATGTATTATACCATACCATAACGCCTGCATATGAATATATCAACACACCATTGTAGATGTTACCTCAACTCACATACCATACACACAACCATGATCAAATGTTTATAATGACTATTTATTCTATCCAGGAATCCCAAGGCTTATGAAAGGACTGTGAGATACCTTGCAAATCATATCTTAATTTGTTCGAGTGACCTCATTAATCCATTGACTGATGTTGGGAGGAACCTCATGGTTCCAATTAAAAGTTGTACATATTTTGGCCGCAGTCATAGCTGAGCTAAAGAAAATCCTTAATTCTCTGAGAAATGAGTTGTAAATCGAATAAATCACCAGGGATTGTCATCATGGGAGTTAGATGAACTTCCCTAATGAAGGACCTCGTGTAAAATACTTTCTATCTCAAGTCTATGTTCTGTGTAGTAGAGGACCGTCTCTGAGTGGGGACAAGTCTTTTTTTTTTTTTAAACAGGCTCATTCTTTCAGGTGTAAGCTCTATGAATGAATTTGTACTTCCAAAGCTTGTATCTCGTGTTTAATGTAAACTGCTCTTTAATTTCAGACCATTGATTCCAAAGATCCCCCTCCCATTTCTCCTCCACCTTTTTCGTGGGAGCTTTGGAATATTCTGTTAAAAGCTGTAGGTTTGTGATGTGATTGGTTATTCTGTTAAAAGCTGTGATGTGATTTGGTTATTCTGTTAAAAGCTGGTTTGTGATTTGGTTTAAGAAAAAGAGATGTGAGTGATTGTTTGAGCTCCGCCCATATACCCAGACTCCGCCCATATACCCAGACTCCGCCCATATACCCAGACTCCGCCCATATACCCAGACTCCCTGACTGGTCTGTATGAAATGTCGCACCTGCAGATATAAAACATTATAATGTGTGGCTGGAATTTGCTAAGCATTCCACAGCTCCTCAGATGACAACATAGTGTCACCTTTATATACAGTTGAAGTTGGAAGTTTACATACACTTAGTTTGGAGTCATTAAAACTCAATTTTTTTCAACCACTCCACATATTTCTTGTTAACAAACTATCGTTTTGGCAAGTCGGTTAGGACAACTACTTTGTGCATGACACAAGTAATTTTTCCAACAATTGTTTACAGACAGATTATTTCACTTATAATTCACTGTATCACAATTCCAGTGGGTCAGAAGTTTACATACACTAAGTTGACTGTGCCTTTTAAACAGCTTGGGAAATTCCAGAAAATGATGTCATGGCTTTAGAAGCTTCTGATAGGCTAATTGACATCATTTGAGTCAATTGGAGGTGTACCTCTGTAGCTCAGCTGGTAGAGCACGGCGCTTGTAACGCCAAGGTAGTGGGTTCGATCCCCGGGACCACCCATACACAAACATGTATGCACGCATGACTGTAAATCGCTTTGGATAAAAGCGTCTGCTAAATGGCATATTATTATTATATTATTTATTATTATTACCTGTGGATGTATTTCATGGCCTACCTTCAAACTCAGTGCCTCTTTGCTTGACATCATGGGGAAATCAAAAGAAATCAGCCAAGACCTCAGAAAAAGAAATTGTAGACCTCCACAAGTCTGTTTCATCCTAGGGAGCAATTTCCAAATGTCTGAAGGTACCACGTTCATCTGTACAAACATTAGTATGCAAGTATAAACACCATGGGACCACGCAGCCGTCATACCGCTCAGGAAGGAGACGCGTTCTGTCTCCTAGAGATTAACGTACTTTGGTGAGAAAAGTGCAAATCAATCCCAGAACAACAGCAAAGGACCTTGTGAAGATGCTGGAGGAAACCGGTACAAAAGTATCTATACCCACAGTAAAACGAGTCCTATATCAACATAACCTCAAAGTCCACTCAGCAAGGAAGAAGCCACTACTCCAAAACCGCCAAAGAAAAGCCAGACTACGGTTTGCAACTGCACATGGGGACAAAGATCGTACTTTTTGGAGAAATGTCCTCTGGTCTGATTAAACAAAAATAGAACTGTTTGGCCATAATGACCATCGTTATGTTTGGAGGGAAAAGGGGGTCGCTTGCAAGCCGAAGAACACCATCCCAACCGTGAAGCACGGTGGTGGCAGCATCATGCTGTGGAGGTGCTTTGCTGCAGGAGGGACTGGTGCACTTCACAAAATAGATGGCATCATGAGGAAGGAAAATTATGTGGATATATTGAAGCAACATCTCAAGACATCAGTCAGGAAGTTAAAGCTTGGTCGCAAATGGGTCTTCCAAATGGACAATGACCCCAAGCATACTTCCAAAGTTGTGGCAAAATGGCTTAAGGACAACAAAGTCAAGGTATTGGAGTGGCCATCACAAAGCCCTGACCTCAATTCTATAGAAAATGTGTGGGCAGAACTGAAAAAGCGTGTGCGAGCAAGGCGGCCTACAAACCTGACTCAGTTACACCAGCTCTGTCAGGAGGAATGGGACAAAATTCACCCAACTTATTGTGGGAAGCTTGTGAAAGGCTACCCGAAACGTTTGACCCAAATTAAACAATTTAGAGGCAATGCTACCAAATACTAATTGAGTGTATGTACACTTCTGACCCACTGGGAATGTGATGAAATAAATAAAAGCTGAAATAAATCATTCTCTCTACTATTATTCTGACATTTCACATTCATAAAATAAAGTGGTGATCCTAACTGACCTAAGACAGGGAATTTGTACTAGGATTAAATGTCAGGAATTGTGAAAAACTGAGTTTAAATATATTTTGGCTAAGGTGTATGTAAACTTCCGAATTCAACTGTAAGTCCTCAATTTTTTTTATACCTTTCTGTGCCCCGAAAGCTTGGTCTCTCAGATCTGTTGGAAATGTTGTATTGAGTGTAATTGGCGTATATTCGGGACAAAATCTCCTGCCCCATATATTGATGAACATTCTATACCTTTACTGAATGACTAAGAATGTTTTTTTTTTCCAGTAAAAGTCTTAATATTCTTAGGAGTAAAGCAATATGGAACATATGTTGTCATTTTAAAATATGCCCTTCAATCTGAATCCACGTAGGAGGGGTTTCCTCATTAAACCAATGAAATAGAGGTCTAATCTGAGTATTCCAGGGAGGCCCAACCCTCCCTCTTCATATGACTGATCACTACATCTCCAACTGAAAACCAACAACAGTCCTCTGGAATCTTTTGAGTTTCAAAAACAAAGCAAAGAGCAGGGGGGAGAGAGGACACCCTTGTCTCGTACTACGACCAATAGGGAAGGGAGCAGACACCATTCCATTGCTCACGTCTTCGGTCTGTCATATAAAAGCTTAACACAGTTAAGGAAATATGTACCAACATTTAAATGCTCCAAAACCTTGAAGAGATATTCTTGCTTCGGATAAGATATGAAAAAGGTGCCTCAAATTATTAGTTGACATTCTATCTTTAATCAACACTGTCTGGCCATTGTCTTTTAGTGTTTTTTATGGGGTAGATCAGCTTTAATATTGCAGATAGATTGTAGCTTCCATCAGTGTAATTGTCTGCATCATTTCCAATCCCCCATATATATTTTTGTAAATATATATACAGTGCATTCTGAAAGTATTCAGACCCCTTCACTTTTTCCACATTTTGTTACGCTACAGCCTTATTCTAAAATGGATTAAATAAAACATCTACACACAATACCCCATAATGACAAAGCGAAAACTTTATTATTATTATTTTAACCCCTTTTTCTCCCCAATTACGGTCTTGTCCCATCGCTGCAACTCCCGTACGGACTTGGGAGAGGCGAAGGTCGGGAGACATGCGTCCTCCGAAACACGACCCTGCCAAGCCGCTTCTTGACACGCTGCTTTCTTAACCCGGAAGCCAGCCGCACCAATGTGTCTGAGGAAACACTGTACAACTGGCGACCGTATCAGCGTGCATGCGCCCGGCCGGCCACAGCGCGATGGGACAAGGACATCCCGGCCGGCCAAACCCTCCCCTAACCCGGACGACGCTGGGCCAATTGTGCGCCGCCTCATGGGTGTCCCGGTCGCGGCCGGCTGCGACACAGCCTGGGATCGAACCCGGGTCTGTAGTGACCCCTTAAGCACTGCAATGCAGTGCCTTAGACCGCTGCGCCACTCTGGAGGCCTGAAAAACAGGTTTTTATACATAAAAAACAGATACCTTATAAGTAAGTATTCAGACCCTTTGCTATGAGACTCGAAATTTAGCTCAGGTGCATCCTGTTTCCATTGATCATCCTTGAAATGTTTCTACAACTTGATTGAAGTCCACCTGTGGTAAATTCAATTGATTGGACATGATTTGGAAAGGCACACACCTGTCTATATAAGGTCCCACAGTTGACAGTGCATGTTAGAGCAAAAACCAAGCCATGAGGTCGAAGGAATTGTCCGTAGAGCTCCGAGACAGGATTGTGTCGAGGCACAGATCTGGGGAAGGGTACCAAAAACTTTCTGCAGCATTGAAGGTCCCCAAGAACACAGTGGCCTCCATCATTCTTAAATGGAAGAAGTTTGGAACCACCAAGACTCTTCCTAGAGCTGGCCGCCCGGCCAAACTGAGCAATCGGGGGAGAAGGGCCTTGGTCAGGGAGGTGACCAAGAACCCGATGGTCACTATGAAAGAGCTTTAGAGTTCCTCTGTGGAGATGGGAGAACCTTCCAGAAGGACAACCATCTCTGCAGCACTCCACCAGTCAGGCCTTTATGGTAGAGTGGCCAGACGGAAGCCACTCCTCTGTAAAAGGCACATGACAGCCCGCTTGGAGTTTGCCAAAAGGCATCTGAAGGACTCAGACCATGAGAAACAAGATTCTCTGGTCTGATGAAACCAAGATTGAACTCTGTGGCCTGAATGCCAAGCGACACATCTGGAGGAAACCTGGCACCATCCCTACAGTGAAGCATGGTGGTGGCAGCTGCTGTGGGGATGTTTTTCAACGGCAGGGACTGGGAGACTAGTCAGGAATGAGTGAAAGATGAACGGAGCAAAGTACAGAGAGATCCTTGATGAAAACCTGCTCCAGAGCACAGGACCTCAGACTGGGGCAAAGGTTCACCTTCCAACAGGACAACAACCCTAAGCACACAGCCAAGACAACGTAGGAGTGGCTTCGGGACAAGTCTCTGAATTACCTTAAGTGGCCCGGCCAGAGCCCGGACTTGAACCCGATCTAACATCTCTGGAGAGACCTGAAAATAGCTGTGCAGCGAGGCTCCCTATCCAACCTGACAGAGCTTGAGAGGATCTGCAGAGAAGAATGGGAGAAACTCCCCAAAACAGGTGTGCCAAGCTTGTAGCGTCATACCCAAGACGACTCAAGGCTGTAATCGCTGTCAAAGGTGCTTCAACATAGTACTGAGTAAAGGGTCTGAATACTTATGTAAATGTGATATTTCCATTTGTGCTTTGTCATTATGGGATATTGTGTGTAGATTGATGAGGGGGTAAAAAAAACAATTATATCAATTTCAGAATAAGGCTGTAACGTAACAAAATGTGGAAAAAGTCAAGGGGTCTGAGCCCCAGACAATGGGACTTGATAGAGAGAGGCTTCCTCCACCTTTAAGTCCTAGACAATGGGACTTAATAGAGATTCAGGCCTCTCACAGTGAGCATTCCTTCCTTAAATTACTTCTAACGTTGTCCCAAATGATCATTGCATCATCTAAGCCCCAGCTCCAGTGGTGTTTGTTAATCTAAAATGGCCAATGGCCAAGAATATAGCAGATAAGAACTACTTTGTCTCAGACCAATTTAGAAAGAGGTGTTATGCTTTCTGAAACTAAAGGAAACATGTACCTCTGCCTCCTCAATTTGACCCATTTTCAATTAAGCTGAAAAATATAATCTACACAGAAAATATACAGCAAAGACATTGAAATGTTTTGTTGTTGCATGAAGCCAAGCAAGCAAGTGGAATACCAACTCTCATAAAGAAAGTCAGATTGGAATAATGGTGGCTTCCTGGCTGAAAACACACAGAGCTAAGCTGAATCTCAGCGACATGGGCGTGGCGGCTAGGAGTGTCTGTTCTGTAGTGTCTCAGTCTACCTACAAACACACACACGTCTACCTTCAAAGGATTGTTCTCTAGCTCGCTTCTGCTGCTTCTCTCTTTGTGTTACGGTGTCCTTCAGATTATTGTTTGTCTGTGGCGGGGGGGACGGGACGGGGGGGGACTTACTGTTCTTGTGTGTGTCTTCAAATAAATGTGATGAAGCGTTTTGTGTGTGTGTGTGTGTGTGTGTGTGTGTGTGTGTGTGTGTGTGTGAGAGAGAGAGAGAGAGAGAGAGAGAGAGAGAGAGAGAGAATGTTGTTTCTGTGTCTGGGGTATTTACTGGAATTCTGTGGAATGAGGAACAAGCTAGCCAGGCAATCCTAGTCAACTACACCTAACATAAATATAAATGCAACAATTTCAAAGATTTAATGGAGTTCATGTAAGGAAATACGTCAATTGGTCACAAAAAAAAAAAAAAGTAGGGGCCTGGATCAGAAAACCAGTCAGTATCTGGTGTGACCACCATTTTCCTCATGTAGCGCGACACATCTCCTTCACATAGAGTTGATCAGGCTGTTGATTGTGGAATGTTGTCCCACTCCTCTTCAATGGCTGTGCGAAGTTGCTGGATATTGGCGGGAACTGGAACTGTTGTACACGTCAATCCAGAGCATCCCAAACATGCTCAATGGGTGACATGTCTGGTGAGTATGCAGGCCATGGAAGAACTGGGACATTTTCAGCTTCCAGGAATTGTATACAGATCCTTGCGACATGGGGCAGTGCATTATCATGCTGAAACATGAGGTGATGGTGGTGGATGAATGGCGCGACAATTCGCCTCATCACGGTGTCTCTGTGCATTCAAATTGCTAACGATAAAATGCAATTGTGTTTGTTGTCCGTAGCTTATGCCTGCCCATATCATAACCCCACCGCCACCATGGGGCACTCTATTCACAACGTTGACATCCGCAAACCGCTCGGGGTTGACAGAGGGAAAGAGAGAGGGTGTGTTGGGGTTAACGAGGCAAAGAGAGAGGGTGTGTTGGGGTTAACGAGGCAAAGAGAGAGGGTGTTTTGGGGTTGACAGGGGGAGAGAGAGAGGGTGTGTTGGGGTTGACGGGGTTAAAGAGAAGGCGTGTTGGGGTTGACAGGGTAAGAGAGGGCGTGTTGGGGTTGACAGGGGGAAAGAGAGAGGGCGTGTTGGGGTTGACAGGGAGAAAGAGAGAGGGTGTGTTGGGGTTGATGAAGAAAGAGAGAGGGCGTGTTGGGGTTGACAGGGTAAGAGAGAGGGCGTGTTGGGCTTGACGGGGATAGAGAGGGCGTGTTGGGGTTGACGGTGAGAGAGAGGGTGTATTGGGGTTGTCCAGGAGGAGAGAGTGGGTGTGTTGGGGTTGACGGTGAGAGAGAGGGCGTGTTGGGGTTGACGGGGGGAGAGTGGGTGTATTGGGGTTGTCCAGGAGGAGAGAGAGGGCGTGTTGGGCTTGACGGGGATAGAGAGGGCGTGTTGGGGTTGACGGTGAGAGAGAGGGTGTATTGGGGTTGTCCAGGAGGAGAGAGAGGGTGTGTTGGGGTTGACAGGGGGAGAGAGAGGGTGTGTTGGGCTTGACGGGGGGAGAGAGGGTGTGTTGGGGTTGACAGGGGGAGAGAGAGGGTGTGTTGGGGTTGACAGGGGGAGAGAGAGGGTGTGTTGGGGTTGACGGGGTAAGAGAGGGTGTGTTGGGGTTGACAGGGTAAGAGAGGGTGTGTAGGGGTTGACAGGTAGAGAGAGGGTGTGTTGGGGTTGACAGGAGGAAAGAGAGAACGTGTGTTGGGGTTGACGGGTAAGAGAGAGTGGGTGTGTTGGGGTTGACGGGAGGGAGAATGTGTTGGGGTTGACGGGGAGAGGGCGTGTTGGGGGAGAGAGAGGGTGTGTTGGGGGAGAGAGGGTGTGTTGGGGGAGAGAGAGAGGGTGTGTTGGGGGGAGAGAGGGTGTGTTGGGGGAGAGAGGGTGTGTTGGGGTTGACGGGAGGAGAGTGAGGGTTTGTTGAGGTTGACGGGGTGAGAGAGGGTGTGTTGGGGTTGACGGAGAGAGCGAGAGAGGGTGTGTTGGTGTTGACAGGGTTTGACAGGGGGAGAGAGGGTGTGTTGGGGTTGACGGGTTGAGAGAGGGTGTGTTGGGGTTGACGGGGTAAGAGAGGGTGTGTTGGGGTTGACAGGGGGAAAGAGAGAGGGTGTGTTGGTGTTGACAGGGTTTGACAGGGGGAGAGAGGGTGTGTTGGGGTTGACGGGTTGAGAGGGTGTGTTGGGGTTGACAGGAGGAAAGAGAGAAGGTGTGTTGGGGTTGAGAGAGTGAGTGTGTTGGGGTTGAGAGAGTGAGTGTGTTGGGGTTGACGGGAGGGAGAATGTGTTGGGGTTGACAGGAGGAGAGAGTGGGTGTGTTGGGGGGGAGAGAACGTGTGTTGGGGTTGACGGGAAAAGAGAGAGTGGGTGTGTTGGGGTTGACGGGAGGGAGAATGTGTTGGGGTTGACGGGAAGAGGGCGTGTTGGGGGAGAGAGAGGGTGTGTTGTGGGAGAGAGAGGGTGTGTTGGGGGAGAGAGAGTGAGTGTGTTGGGGTTGACGGGAGGGAGAATGTGTTGGGGTTGACAG
The DNA here is from genome assembly GCF_020615455.1 of Coregonus clupeaformis. Taxonomy (NCBI): domain Eukaryota; kingdom Metazoa; phylum Chordata; class Actinopteri; order Salmoniformes; family Salmonidae; genus Coregonus; species Coregonus clupeaformis. Next base: position 363,814 of record NW_025533539.1, read on the forward strand.
GAGGAGAGAGAACGTGTGTTGGGGGAGAGAGAACGTGTGTTGGGGTTGACGGGAAAGAGAGAGTGGGTGTGTTGGGGTTGACGGGAAAGAGAGAGTGGGTGTGTTTGGGTTGACGGGAAGAGGGCGTGTTGGGGGAGAGAGAGGGTGTGTTGGGGTTGACGGGGTAAGAGAGGGTGTGTTGGGGTTGACAGGGGGAAAGAGAGAAGGTGTGTTGGGGTTGAGAGAGTGAGTGTGTTGGGGTTGACGGGAGGGAGAATGTGTTGGGGTTGACAGGAGGAGAGAGTGGGTGTGTTGGGGGAGAGAGAGCGTTTGTTGGGGTTGACGGGGTGAGAGAGAGGGTGTGTTGGGGTTGACAGGAGGAGAGAGGGTGTGTTGGGGTTGACAGGGGGAGAGAGGGTGTGTTGGGGTTGACGGGGAGAGAGAGGGTGTGTTGGGGTTGACAGGGGGAGAGAGGGTGTGTTGGGGTTGACGGGGAGAGAGAGGGTGTGTTGGGGTTGACAGGGGGAAAGAGAGAAGGTGTGTTGGGGTTGAGAGAGTGAGTGTGTTGGGGTTGACGGGAGGGAGAATGTGTTGGGGTTGACAGGAGGAGAGAGTGGGTGTGTTGGGGGGAGAGAGAGCGTGTGTTGGGGTTGACGGGGTAAGAGAGAGGTGTGTTGGGGTTGACAGGAGGAGAGAGGGTGTGTTGGGGTTGACAGGAGGAGAGAGGGTGTGTTGGGGTTGACAGGGGGAGAGAGGGTGTGTTGGGGTTGACGGGGAGAGAGAGGGTGTGTTGGGGTTGACAGGGGGAAAGAGAGAAGGTGTGTTGGGGTTGAGAGAGTGAGTGTGTTGGGGTTGACGGGAGGGAGAATGTGTTGGGGTTGACAGGAGGAGAGAGTGGGTGTGTTGGGGGAGAGAGAGCGTGTGTTGGGGTTGACGGGGTAAGAGAGAGGGTGTGTTGGGGTTGACAGGAGGAGAGAGGGTGTGTTGGGGTTGACAGGAGGAGAGAGGGTGTGTTGGGGTTGACAGGGGGGAGAGAGGGTGTGTTGGGGTTGACGGGGAGAGAGAGGGTGTGTTGGGGTTGACGGGGAGAGAGAGGGTGGGTTGGGGTTGACAGGGGGAGAGAGGGTGTGTTGGGGTTGACGGGGAGAGAGAGGGTGGGTTGGGGTTGACAGGGGGAGAGAGGGTGTGTTGGGGTTGACGGGGAGAGAGAGGGTGTGTTGGGGTTGACGGGGAGAGAGAGGGTGGGTTGGGGTTGACAGGGGGAGAGAGAGGGTGTGTTGTGGTTCTCCCAGTCCCCTCCTTCCCCCTCTGCACTGTCACATCACACAGTAGCAGAAGCTTTTCTGTCAGTCACTGGAGCTCTCTCTTCTCTCTCCCCCTTCTCTCTACCCCCCCTCTCCCCCTTCTCTCTCCCCCCTTCTTCCCCCCTCTCTCCCCCTTCTCTCTCCCCCCTCTCTCTCTTCCTCTCTACCCCCATCTCTACCCCCCATCTCTACCTCTCTCTCTCTCCCCTCTCTCTCCCCCTTCTCTCTCCCCCTCTCTCTCTTCCTCTCTATCCCCCCATCTCTACCTCTCTCTCTCCCCCCCTCTCTCCCCCTTCTTTCTCCCCCCTCTCTCTCTTCCTCTCTATCCCCCATCTCTACCTCTCTCTCTACCCCCCATCTCTACCTCTCTCTCTACCCCCATCTCTCCCCCTTCTCTCTCCCCCTTCTCTCTCCCCCCTCTCTCTCTTCCTCTCTATCCCCCATCTCTACCTCTCTCCCCCCCCCCTCTCTCCCCCTTCTCTCTCCCCCTCTCTCTCTTCCTCTCTATCCCCCATCTCTACCTCTCTCTCTACCCCCATCTCTACCTCTCTCTCTACCCCCATCTCTCCCCCTTCTCTCTCCCCCTTCTCTCTCCCCCCTCTCTCTCTACCTCTCTCTCTACCCCCATCTCTACCTCTCTCTCCACCCCCCTCTCTCTCCCCCTTCTCTCTCCCCCTCTCTCTTCCTCTCTATCCCCCATCTCTACCTCTCTCTCTATCCCCCATCTCTACCTCTCTCTCTCCCCCCCATCTCTACCCCTCTCTCTCTCCCCCCCATCTCTACCGCTCTCTCTACCCCCCATCTCTACCTCTCTCTCTACCCCCCATCTCTACCTCTCTCTCTACCCCCCATCTCTACCTCTCTCTCTCCCCCCATCTCTACCCCTCTCTCTACCCCCATCTCTACCTCTCTCTCTACCCCCCATCTCTACCTCTCTCTCTACCCCCCATCTCTACCTCTCTCTAACCCCCCATCTCTACCTCTTTCTCTATCCCCCATCTCTACCTCTCTCTATCCCCCATCTCTACCTCTCTCTCTACCCCCCATCTCTACCTCTCTCTCTACCCCCCATCTCTACCTCTCTCTCTACCCCCCATCTCTACCTCTCTCTCTACCCCCCATCTCTACCCCTCTCTCTACCCCCCATCTCTACCTCTTTCTCTATCCCCATCTCTACCTCTCTCTCTCCCCCCCATCTCTACCTCTCTCTCTCCCCCCCATCTCTACCTCTCTCTATCCCCCATCTCTACCTCTCTCTCTACCCCCCATCTCTACCTCTCTCTCCCCCCATCTCTACCTCTCTCTCTACCCCCCATCTCTACCTCTCTCTCTACCCCCATCTCTACCTCTCTCTCTCCCCCCATCTCTACCTCTCTCTCTCCCCCCCATCTCTACCGCTCTCTCTCCCCCATCTCTACCTCTCTCTCTCCCCCATCTCTACCTCTCTCTCTCCCCCCATCTCTACCTCTCTCTCTCCCCCCCATCTCTACCTCTCTCTCTCCCCCCCATCTCTACCTCTCTCTCTACCCCCCATCTCTACCTCTCTCTACCCCCATCTCTACCTCTCTCTCTACCCCCCATCTCTACCCCTCTCTCTCCCCCATCTCTACCTCTCTCTCTCCCCCCCATCTCTACCTCTCTCTCTCCCCCCCATCTCTACCTCTCTCTCTACCCCCCATCTCTACCTCTCTCTCTACCCCCCATCTCTACCTCTCTCTATCCCTCTATCCTTTATCTCTTCACTGGTTGCCCTTTTCTTGTGGCAACAGGTCACAAATCTTGCTGCTGTGATGGCACACTGTGGTATTTCACCCAATAGATAAGGGATTTTATCAACATTTGATTTGTTTTCGAATTCTTTGTGGGTCTGTGTAATCTGAGGGAAGTACGTGTCTCTAATATGGTCATACATTTGGCAGGAAGTTAGGAAGTGCCGCTCAGTTTCCACCTCATTTTGTGGGCAGTGTGCTCATAGCCTGTCTTCTCTTGAGAGCCAGGTCTGCCTACGGCGACCTCTCCTTTTAGTATTCTAGTTTGCTCTGTTTTTTTTTGGTTAATTCTTTCCAATGTGTCAAGTAATTATCTTTTAGTTTTCTCTTTCTGTCAGTCACCAGAGCTTTCTTCTTTCTCTTAGCTGCAGGACGCCTATTACCATTTCAGAGAAGAGAGAAGGGGCTGAGTGCTGATACCGCAAAAAAAAGCTTCACGCTGTGAAATGGGTTGTTTTGACACTAGGCACATAGTACCTCCTGGACTCTGCTGTGACCCCTCATGACCCCTCACTCTGATAGGGTTAGTCACGATACAGTACCAAACATTACATTGGAATTATACCAGACACTGCCTTTCTGAGGCTTGAAAGTGTTTGTGGTTAATGTGACATGAGATTACTGCTAATAACACTCTTAACAAAAAAAAAAAAATTGTGTTACAGTGAGAAAGTCTAACAGGCGCTAACTTTTCCCGCATAGACGAACTTTGTCTGCGTAACTTTTAATGAATCCTGGGCGTTAGCAGCGCAGCTCCGCGAAAGACTTGCACCGCTCGGCGTAAAATTACGCTCTGGTTCTATTTTCAAGAATTCAACGTACTGCTCACGCCTGAGGACACTTGATTAAGTGGCTCACGCCTGAGGACACTTGATTAAGTGGCTCACGCCTGAGGACACTTGATTAAGTGGCTCCCGCCTGAGGACACTTGATAAAGTGGCTCCCGCCTGAGGACACTTGATTAAGTGGCTCACGCCTGAGGACACTTGATTAAGTGGCTCACGCCAGAGGACACTTGATTAAGTGGCTCACGCCTGAGGACACTTGATTAAGTGGCTCACGCCTGAGGACACTTGATTAAGTGGCTCACGCCTGAGGACACTTGATTAAGTGGCTCACGCCTGAGGACACTTGATTAAGTGGCTCACGCCTGAGGACACTTGATTAAGCGGCTCACGCCTGAGGACACTTGTGTTAGTCAGTGTCTGTCAGTCAGTCTGTGTCAGTCTGTCTGTCAGTCAGAAGCTCTGCATGCTTGCCACCTCCGGTACTTCTGATTTAAATGTTTTATGTTGGTTACTCTGTTATTACATTACCAAAAGGCTCTCTGTATGTTATTACATTACCAAAAGGCTCTCTGTATGTTATTACATTACCAAAAGGCTCTCTGTATGTATAGTGTGTATTACATTACCAAAAGGCTCTCTGTATGAAACACGTCATAGTGTGTAGTTATTACATTACCAAAAGGCTCTCTGTATGAAACACGTCATAGTGTGTAGTTATTACATTACCAAAAGGCTCTCTGTATGAAACACGTCATAGTGTGTAGTTATTACATTACCAAAAGGCTCTCTGTATGAAACACGTCATAGTGTGTATTACATTACCAAAAGGCTCTCTGTATGAAACACGTCATAGTGTGTAGTTATTACATTACCAAAAGGCTCTCTGTATGAAACACGTCATAGTGTGTAGTTATTACATTACCAAAAGGCTCTCTGTATGAAACACGTCATAGTGTGTAGTTATTACATTACCAAAAGGCTCTCTGTATGAAACACGTCATAGTGTGTAGTTATTACATTACCAAAAGGCTCTCTGTATGAAACACGTCATAGTGTGTAGTTATTACATTACCAAAAGGCTCTCTGTATGAAACACGTCATAGTGTGTAGTTATTACATTACCAAAAGGCTCTCTGTATGAAACACGTCATAGTGTGTAGTTATTACATTACCAAAAGGCTCTCTGTATGAAACACGTCATAGTGTGTAGTTATTACATTACCAAAAGGCTCTCTGTATGAAACACGTCATAGTGTGTATTACATTACCAAAAGGCTCTCTGTATGAAACACGTCATAGTGTGTAGTTATTACATTACCAAAAGGCTCTCTGTATGAAACACGTCATAGTGTGTAGTTATTACATTACCAAAAGGCTCTCTGTATGAAACACGTCATAGTGTGTAGTTATTACATTACCAAAAGGCTCTCTGTATGAAACACGTCATAGTGTGTAGTTATTACATTACCAAAAGGCTCTCTGTATGAAACACGTCATAGTGTGTAGTTATTACATTACCAAAAGGCTCTCTGTATGAAACACGTCATAGTGTGTAGTTATTACATTACCAAAAGGCTCTCTGTATGAAACACGTCATAGTGTGTAGTTATTACATTACCAAAAGGCTCTCTGTATGAAACACGTCATAGTGTGTAGTTATTACATTACCAAAAGGCTCTCTGTATGAAACACGTCATAGTGTGTATTACATTACCAAAAGGCTCTCTGTATGAAACACGTCATAGTGTGTAGTTATTACATTACCAAAAGGCTCTCTGTATGAAACACGTCATAGGTGTGTAGTTATTACATTACCAAAAGGCTCTCTGTATGAAACACGTCATAGTGTGTAGTTATTACATTACCAAAAGGCTCTCTGTATGAAACACGTCATAGTGTGTAGTTATTACATTACCAAAAGGCTCTCTGTATGAAACACGTCATAGTGTGTAGTTATTACATTACCAAAAGGCTCTCTGTATGAAACACGTCATAGTGTGTAGTTATTACATTACCAAAAGGCTCTCTGTATGAAACACGTCATAGTGTGTAGTTATTACATTACCAAAAGGCTCTCTGTATGAAACACGTCATAGTGTGTAGTTATTACATTACCAAAAGGCTCTCTGTATGAAACATGTCATAGTGTGTAGTTATTACATTACCAAAAGGCTCTCTGTATGAAACACGTCATAGTGTGTAGTTATTACATTACCAAAAGGCTCTCTGTATGAAACACGTCATAGTGTGTATTACATTACCAAAAGGCTCTCTGTATGAAACACGTCATAGTGTGTAGTTATTACATTACCAAAAGGCTCTCTGTATGAAACACGTCATAGTGTGTATTACATTACCAAAAGGCTCTCTGTATGAAACACGTCATAGTGTGTATTACATTACCAAAAGGCTCTCTGTATGAAACACGTCATAGTGTGTATTACATTACCAAAAGGCTCTCTGTATGAAACACGTCATAGTGTGTAGTTATTACATTACCAAAAGGCTCTCTGTATGAAACACGTCATAGTGTGTAGTTATTACATTACCAAAAGGCTCTCTGTATGAAACACGTCATAGTGTGTAGTTATTACATTACCAAAAGGCTCTCTGTATGAAACACGTCATAGTGTGTAGTTATTACATTACCAAAAGGTTCCTCGCTCTGGCGCCTCCTTACAGAATGGGATCATGTAAACTATTATACGGCCAAGTGCCTTAATTGAAATGTTGACTTGAATCTTAAATAGCAAACTGTCCTTTCTAACTAGTGGGAAGACCGTTTGAAGGTGAAAGGGAGATGAGATAAAATGTTATATGCATTCTGATCATGTTAGGGCAGTTCACCCTAATAGGGACCCTGTTCAAAGTAGTATGAGGAATATAAGGAATAGTGTGCCATTTGGAACGAAGCCCTTCTCTTTCATATCCAGAGCCCTGAGACGTCTCTGCTCTGCAACATAAATTAAAGATGAACCCCTATCTCTCTCTCTCTCTCTCTATCTGTCTCTGTCTCTGTCTCTGTCTCTGTCTCTGTCCCTCTCCCTCCCTCTCTCTCTCTGTCTCTCTCTCTCTCTCTCTCTCTCTCTCTCTCTCTCTCTCTCTCTCTCTCTCTCTCTCTCTCTCTCTCTCTCTCTCTCTCTGTCTCTGTCTCTGTCTCTGTCTCTGTCTCTGTCCCTCTCCCTCCCTCTCTCTCTCTGTCTCTCTCTCTCTCTCTCTCTCTCTCTCTCTCTCTCTCTCTCTCTCTCTCTCTCTCTCTCTCTCTCTCTCTCTGTCTCTGTCTCTGTCTCTGTCTCTGTCTCTGTCCCTCTCCCTCCCTCTCTCTCTCTGGCTCTCTCTCTCTCTCTCTTAGTCCTCTACTCCCTCGGTCCTCCTCAGAATGTTATTTTTTTTGTGTTTTGAAAGTGAAATGATATTCAACATATTCTCACTGTATTGGTTGATAAAACCAGCTTGCAGTATGCAGATAAGCCTCTGGACTTTGGGGCAGGAGGGAGTTGAGTGGTCTATGCAGCAGTAGGACTTGGTTTTGTTCTGATAATTCTACAGCAAGAGGAGAAATAAATAGTCTGGCGTATTACAGCTAGCCTGGTCCCAGATCTGTTGTCTCCTTCTATAGCCTGGTCCCAGATCTGTTGTCTCCTTCTATAGCCTGGTCCCAGATCTGTTGTCTCCTTCTAAAGCCTGGTCCCAGATCTGTTGTCTCCTTCTAAAGCCTGGTCCCAGATCTGTTTGTGCTCTTGCCAACTGTGATGCTGTCATTGTCAAACCAAATGTGACAGTCAGTGACAAGGAGTTGGCATGATATCACAAACAGACTGATGGCACAGACGGACTGGGTGGCACAGACGGACTGGGTGGCACAGACGGACTGGGTGGCACAGACGGACTGATGGCACAGACGGGCTGGGTGGCACAGACGGACTGGGTGGCACAGACGGACTGGGTGGCACAGACGGGCTGGGTGGCACAGACGGACTGATGGCACAGACGGACTGGGTGGCACAGACGGACTGGGTGGCACAGACTGACTGGGTGGCACAGACGGACTGGGTGGCACAGACGGACTCAGTAGTTTACAGTAGCGCCATCCCATCTGGTTTGCGCTTAGTGGGACTATCATTTGTTTTTCAACAGGACAATGACCCAAAACACACCTCCAGGCTGTGTAAGGGCTATTTGACCAAGAAGGAGAGTGATGGAGTGCTGCATCAGATAACCTGGCCTCCAAAATCCCCCGACTTCAACCCAGTTGAGATAGTTTAGGATGAGTCGGACGGCAAAGTGAAGGAAAAGCAGCCAACAAGTGCTCAGCATATGTGGGAACTCCTTCAATACTGTTGGAAAAGCATTCCAGGTGAAGCTGGTTGAGAGAATGTCAAGAGTGTGCAAAGCTGTCATCAAGGCAAAGGGTGGCTACTTTGAAGAATCTCAAATATAAAATAGTTTTTGATTTGTTTAACACTTCTTTGGTTACTACATGATTCCAAATGTGTTATTTCATGGTTTTGATGTCTTCACTATTATTCTACAATGTAGAAAATAGTAAAAATAAAGAAAAACCCTTGAATGAGTAGGTTTGTCCAAACTTTTGACCGGTAGAGTAAGTATTCAGACCCTTTGCTATGAGACTCAAAATTGAACTCAGTTGCATCCTGTTTTCATTGATCATCCTTGATGTTTCTACAACTTGATTGGAGTCCACCTGTGGTAAATTCAATTGATTGGACATGATTTGGAATGGCACACACCTGTCTATGTAAGGTCCCACAGTTGACCGGGCATGTCAGAGCAAAAACCAAGCCATGACGTCGAAGGAATTGTACGTAGAGCTCAGAGACAGGATTGTGTCGAGGCACAGATCTGGGGAAGGGTACCAAAACATTTCTGCAGCATTGAAGGTCCCCAAGAACACAGTGGCCTCCATCATTCTTAAATGGTAGAAGTTTAGAACCACCAAGACTCTTCCTAGAGCTGGCCGCCCGGCCAAACTGAGCAATCGGGGGAGAAGGGCCTTGGTCAGGGAGGTGACCAAGATCCCGATGGTCACTCTGACAGAGCTCCAGAGTTCCTCTGTTGAGATGGGAGAACTTTCCAGAAGGACAACCATCTCTGCAGCACTCCACCAATCAGGCCTTTATGGTAGAGGTGCCAGACGGTCGCCACTCCTCAGTAAAAGGCACATGACAGCCCGCTTGGAGTTTGCCAAAAGGCACCTAAAGGATTCTCAGACCATGAGAAACAAGATTCTCTGGTCTGATGAAACCAAGATTGAACTCTTTGGCCTGAATGCCAAGCGTCACGTCTGGAGGAAACCTGGCACCATCCCTACGGTGAAGCATGGTGGTGGCAGCATCATGCTGTGGGGATGGTTTTCAGACTGGAAGACTAGTCAGGATCGAGGGAAAGATGAACGGAGCAAAGTACAGAGAGATCCTTGATGAAAACCTGCTCCAGAGCGCTCAGGACCTCAGACTGGGGCGAAGGTTTACCTTCCAACAGGACAACGACCCTAAGCACACAGCCAAGACAATGCAGGTGTGGTTTCGGGACAAGTCTCTGAATGTCCTTGAGTGGCCCAGCCAGAGCCCAGACCTGAACCCGATCGAACATCTCTGAAGAGACCTGAAAATAGCTGTGCAGCGACGCTCCCCATCCATCCTGACAGAGCTTGAGAGGATCTGCAGAAAAGAATGGGAGAAACTCCCCAAATACAGGTGTGCCAAGCTTGTAGCATCATACCCAAGAAGACTCGAGGCTGTAATCGCTGCCAAATGTGCTTCAACAAAGTACTGAGTAAAGGGTCTGAATACTTACGTAAATGTGATGTTTAATTTTTACATTTTTTATAAATTTGCAAAAATGTCTAAACCTGTTTTTGGTTTGTCATTATGGGATATTGTGTAGATTGATGAGGGGGGAAAAACGATGTAATCAATTTTAGAATAAGGCTGTAACGTAACAAAATGTAGAAAAAGTCAAGGGGTCTGAATACTTTCCCAATGCACCATATAGTCAACTTCAGCAGGGTCGGTTGAAACAGGAAACATACGTTTTTCAGGGATACAGTATATTCCACCTAGTTTCCTTTTCCCCTGGAAACCGGATGTGGGGACCCCTATCAGGCCTGCTACGTTAGGTTAGTACAAGGCTCTGCAACCCTGTTCCTGGAGAGAGACCGTCCTGTAGGTTTTAACTCCGACCCTGTTCCTGGAGAGATACCGTCCTGTAGGTTTTAACTCCAACCCTGTTCCTGGAGAGATACCGTCCTGTAGGTTTTAACTCCGACCCTGTTCCTGGAGAGCTACCCTCCTGTAGGTTTTAACTCCGACCCTGTTCCTGGAGAGCTACCCTCCTGTAGGTTTTAACTCCGACCCTGTTCCTGGAGAGATACCGTCCTGTAGGTTTTAACTCCGACCCTGTTCCTGGAGAGATACCCTCCTGTAGGTTTTAACTCCAACCATGTTCCTGGAGAGCTACCCTCCTGTAGGTTTTAACTACGACCCTGTTCCTGGAGAGCTACCCTCCTGTAGGTTTTAACTCCGACCCTGTTCCTGGAGAGCTACCCTCCTGTAGGTTTTAACTCCGACCCTGTTCCTGGAGAGCTACCCTCCTGTAGGTTTTAACTCCGACCCTGTTCCTGGAGAGCTACCCTCCTGTAGGTTTTAACTCCGACCCTGTTCCTGGAGAGCTACCGTCCTGTAGGTTTTAACTCCGACCCTGTTCCTGGAGAGATACCCTCCTGTAGGTTTTAACTCCAACCCAGTTCCTGGAGAGCTACCCTCCTGTAGGTTTTAACTCCGACCCTGTTCCTGGAGAGCTACCCTCCTGTAGGTTTTAACTCCTACCTGGTTCCAAATCAAATCAAATGTTATTTGTCACATACACGTGTTTAGCAGATGTTATAGCGGGTGTAGCGAAATGCTTGTGCTTCTAGCTCCGACAGTGCAGTAATATCTAACAATTTCACAACATATACCCAATACACACAAAACTAGTAAGGAATGGCATTTAAGAAAATATACATATATGGACAAGCAATGTTCCTGGAGATCTGTCGTTCTGTAGGTTTTTGTTCCAAACCTGTTCCTCCAGGAACAGTTTTGGAGTTAACCTACAGGAGGGTATCTCTCCAGGAACAGGGTTGGAGTTAACCTACAGGACGGTATCTCTCCAGGAACAGGGTTGGAGTTAACCTACAGGAGGGTATCTCTCCAGGAACAGGGTTGGAGTTAACCTACAGGAGGGTATCTCTCCAGGAACAGAGAGCCCAGGGTTTGTATATAGTAGGTAAGAGTTTGAGGTACAACTAGCCATCTCCTCTTACTGTTGCTTGTCCTCTCCCTCTCCCTCTCCCTCTCCCTCTCCCTCTCCTTCTCCTTCTCCCTCTCCTTCTCCTTCTCCTTCTCCCTCTCCTTCTTCCTTTCCCTCTTCCTCTCCCTCTCCTTCTTCCTCTCCCTCTCCCTCTCCCTCTCCTTCTTCCTCTCCCTCTCCCTCTCCTTCTCCTTCTCCCTCTCCTTCTCCCTTTCCCTCTCCTTCTCCTTCTTCCTCTCCCTCTCCTTCTTCCTCTCCCTCTCCCTCTCCTTCTTCCTCTCCCTCTCCTTATTCCTCTCCCTCTCCCTCTCCCTCTCCTTCTTCCTTTCCCTCTCCCTCTCCCTCTCCCTCTTCCTCTCCTTCTTCCTTTCCCTCTTCCTCTCCCTCTTCCTCTCCTTCTTCTCTCCTCTCCAGCAGGTAATTGGTGCCATGCCAGCTGCTTCTCCCCCTCTGCTCCACCTTGCCACCTGGTGGTGGTGTCTGGTACTGTTGCTGCCCCCACAGCCCCAGGCCCTGACCCAGCCACAGCCGGACCCTAACCCAGAGAAGGCCTCTCCCGCTGGGCAGGCCTTCCCTCACCTGTCCCTGGATGGATCCCCCCTCAGCCACCTCCTCCTGGACCCCAGGTCTGGTCAGCTGTACGTGGGGGCGGTCAACCATCTCTACCACCTGTCCCCTGACCTCCAGGTAATAATGTTTGTAATCACTTGTACAGTCCATAGCTTTCTATTGAGCAGTTTCCCAGACACAGATTAGCTTAGTCCTGGAGATTCTCCATTGAGCTTTTTAGTCTAGGACTAGGCTCAATCGTTGTCCTGGAAACCGTTCCTATATGTTGTCAGTTTCTTTATGTCTCAAAATGGCCCCTATTCCCTATGGGCCCTGGTCAAAAGTAGTGCACTTTAAAGGGAATAGGGTGCCATTAAAATGCTACCTTCTCTTATGTTATCTTGTCTTCAACTTATCCTAGGTGCTCTCCTCCAGTCAGACTGGACCCAAACTGGATAGTTCTGAGTGCTTACCCCCCATCCTGCCCAAGGACTGCACTACCGCACAAGTGACCCCCAACACTAACAAGATCCTTCTGCTGGAGGAGGGTCTGGCCTTGGCAGGGTCAGAGGTCGGGGCGAGGAGGCTGATCGTGTGTGGAACCCTGTTCCAGGGTATCTGTGACAAGAGGAGTCTGGGTAACGTGTCCGAGGTGCTGTACCAGACCACCAATCCGGTGGACACGCAGTACGTAGCCGCCAACGACCCCCGCGTCTCCACCGTGGGTGTGGTCTTGAACCAAAAGGGGGTTGGGCTTATGCTGGTGGGGCGTGGCTACACCAGTAAAGGCCCCAGCGACATCCCACCAATCACAACTCGCCGTCTGGCCCCCAGCTCCTCCCCCGCCCGCCAGGCCTTCTCCCAAGACGAGGAATTAGGGAAGCTGGTCGTCGGGAGCTACTCAGAGTACAACAACTACTTCATCTACGCGCATCATCATGGAGATCATGTTTACTTCCTGTTCTCGCGGAGGGATATGTGGCACCGGAAGGAGTACCGGACCTATGTTTCACGTCTCTGCGCCGGGGACCGGAGCTTCTACTCCTACGTGGAGGTTCCGTTAGAATGTTCCGGGGGGTATAACCTCGCCCAGGGGGCTACCCTCGCCAAACACCAGGGGCGACCGGCGCTGTTCGTTGCCATGGCGGCGGGGCAGGCGTCGACACCCACGGCGACGGGTCGCTCGGCGCTGTGTGTTTATGGGATGTCAGAGATGGATGCGGCGCTGCAGAGGGCCCAGGAGCTGTGTTATACAGAGGGAGGGACAGGAAGTACAGGACAGCAGGAGGCGTACATAGAGTATGAGGTGTCCTCCAAATGTCTACGCCTGCCCAAGGTAACTACACACAGAGAGCAGCCTGCCCAAGGTAACTAGACACAGAGAGCAGCCTGCCCAAGGTAACTAGACACAGAGAGCAGCCTGCCCAAGGTAACTAGACACAGAGAGCAGCCAGCCCAAGGTAACTAGACACAGAGAGCAGCCTGCCCAAGGTAACTACACACAGAGAGCAGCCTGCCCAAGGTAACTAGACACAGAGAGCAGCCTGCCCACGGTAACTAGACAGAGAGCAGCCTGCCCAAGGTAACTAGACAGAGAGCAGCCTGCCCAAGGTAACTAGACACAGAGAGCAGCCTGCCCAAGGTAACTAGACACAGAGAGCAGCCAGCCCAAGGTAACTAGACACAGAGAGCAGCCTGCCCAAGGTAACTACACACAGAGAGCAGCCTGCCCAAGGTAACTAGACAGAGAGCAGCCTGCCCAAGGTAACTAGACACAGAGCAGCCTGCCCAAGGTAACTAGACACAGAGAGCAGCCTGCCCAAGGTAACTACACAGAGAGCAGCCTGCCCAAGGTAACTAGACAGAGAGCAGCCTGCCCAAGGTAACTAGACAGAGAGCAGCCTGCCCAAGGTAACTAGACACAGAGCAGCCTGCCCAAGGTAACTAGACACAGAGAGCAGCCTGCCCAAGGTAACTACACAGAGAGCAGCCTGCCCAAGGTAACTAGACACAGAGAGCAGCCTGCCCAAGGTAACTAGACAGAGAGCAGCCTGCCCAAGGTAACTAGACACAGAGAGCAGCCTGCCCAAGGTAACTAGACACAGAGAGCAGCCTGCCCAAGGTAACTAGACACAGAGAGCAGCCTGCCCACGGTAACTAGACACAGAGAGCAGCCTGCCCAAGGTAACTAGACACAGAGCAGCCTGCCCAAGGTAACTAGACAGAGAGCAGCCTGCCCAAGGTAACTACACAGAGAGCAGCCTGCCCAAGGTCACTAGACAGAGAGCAGCCTGCCCAAGGTAACTAGACACAGAGAGCAGCCTGCCCAAGGTAACTAGACAGAGCAGCCTGCCCAAGGTAACTAGACACAGAGCAGCCTGCCCAAGGTAACTACACAGAGAGCAGCCTGCCCAAGGTAACTACACAGAGAGCAGCCTGCCCAAGGTAACTACACAGAGAGCAGCCTGCCCAAGGTAACTACACAGAGAGCAGCCTGCCCAAGGTAACTAGACAGAGCAACTCAGTGTGTAGGCTAATATACCTGATTGTACCAATTAAAGTCTTAATTGGATTAGGTGTGTTACTATGCTTGACCGGAACAAAAGCCTGCAGTCATCCTTGTCCTAACACAGGATCAGCTGTAAAGCTGCCGTAATACCACATAGAGGATATAGTATTGTTTCACTATTTATGCATTTGCATATTTATTTCAAATTAAATCAAATGTTATTGGTCACATACACATTTTTATCAGATGTTATTGCGGGTGTAGTGAAAATGCTTGTGTTCCTAGCTCCAACAGTGCAGTAATATCTAACAATTCACAACAATACACACACATCTAAAAGTAAAATAATGGAATTAAGAAATATATCAATTATTGGGTAGATGTATGTCCCAGGATGAGTGACAGCTGCCTCGGTGCTGGTAGGTCTATGGTAGGTCTGCTCTGTGAGTGACAGCTGCCTCGGTGCTGGTAGGTCTATGGTAGGTCTGCTCTGTGAGTGACAGCTGCCTCGGTGCTGGTAGGTCTATGGTAGGTCTGCTCTGTGAGTGACAGCTGCCTCGGTGCTGGTAGGTCTATGGTAGGTCTGCTCTGTGAGTGACAGCTGCCTCGGTGCTGGTAGGTCTATGGTAGGTCTGCTCTGTGAGTGACAGCTGCCTCGGTGCTGGTAGGTCTATGGTAGGTCTGCTCTGTGAGTGACAGCTGCCTCGGTGCTGGTAGGTCTATGGTAGGTCTGCTCTGTGAGTGACAGCTGCCTCGGTGCTGGTAGGTCTATGGTAGGTCTGCTCTGTGAGTGACAGCTGCCTCGGTGCTGGTAGGTCTATGGTAGGTCTGCTCTGTGAGTGACAGCTGCCTCGGTGCTGGTAGGTCTATGGTAGGTCTGCTCTGTGAGTGACAGCTGCCTCGGTGCTGGTAGGTCTATGGTAGGTCTGCTCTGTGAGTGACAGCTGCCTCGGTGCTGGTAGGTCTATGGTAGGTCTGCTCTGTGAGTGACAGCTGCCTCGGTGCTGGTAGGTCTATGGTAGGTCTGCTCTGTGAGTGACAGCTGCCTCGGTGCTGGTAGGTCTATGGTAGGTCTGCTACTCTCACTGCCTCTAATCCTCAGCGTGCTCTCTGAACGGACACACACACACACACACACACACACACACACACACACACACACACACACACTCTACACGGATACATGGCCACACATAAGTGGTGCGCGGGTCAGCTGTTTGTTCACCCGCCCGCAATTGCTAATTAACCCATCTGCAACTGATGTCAGTTCTTCTTGGATGCATATTTTATGTGGTTGAAATACTATCAGCTTTTATGATGCTGATAAAGACAGCACCTCTACAGACGGCATCTAACTGCACATTCACATTCTCTCAATATGCTGAAATAAATATATCCTATTTCTCCACTCCTGTTCCCCAGTCTAAATGTAGCCTACATTTGGTTTGTCATTTTACTGCAATAAATGATTAATTCTTCAGGAGTTAATATTACGGCTATGTTAAGGCCACAAAGTGAAGTCCAGAAATGGTTTGTCGAGATCGGTGTGGAAGAACTTGCCTGGCCTGCACAAAGCCCTGACCTCAACCCCATCGAACGCCTTTGGGATGAATTGGAACGCCGACTGCGAGCCAGGCCCAATCGCCCAACATCCAGTGCCCGACCTCACCTAATGCTCCTAATCTAGTGGAAAGCCTTCCCAGAAGAGTGGAGGCTGTTATAGCAGCAAAGGGGGGACCAACTCCATATTAATGCCCATGATTTTGGAATGAGATGTTGGATGATACTTTTGGCCATGTAGTGTAACATAACCGGCCGACAGACACTGCACTTGACACATTTATGAAATTGCTTATCCCAGTTACTAATAAGCATTCACCCATTAAGAAAAGGACTGTAAAAAATGTTAAATCCCCGGGGATTGATGAGGAATTGAAAAATGGTATGGTTGAGAGGGATGAGGCAAAAGGAATGGCAAATAAGTCTGGCTGCACAACCGATTGGCAAACGTACTGCAAATTGAGAAATCATGTGACTAAACTGAATAAAAAGAAGAAGAAACTACACTATGAAACAAAGATAAATGACAAAGAATTATAGTAAAAAGCTTTGGAGCACCTTCAATGACATTTTGGGAAAAAAGGCTAACTCAGCTCCATCATTCATTGAATCAGATGGCTCGATCATCACAAAACCAACCAATATTCCCATCTACTTTAGTGATTTATTTCATTGGCAAGATCAGCAAACTTAGACATGACATGCCAGCAACAAACGCTGACACTACATATCCAAGTATATCTGACCAAATTCTGAAAGACAAGCATTGTAATTTTGAATTCCGTAAAGTGAGTGTGAAGAGGTGAAAAAATGGTTGTCTATCAACAATGACAAGCCATCGGGGTCGAACAACTTGGATGGAAAATTACTGAGGATAATAGCGGATGATATTGCCACTCCTATTTGCCATATCTTCAATTTAAGCCTACTAGAAAGTGTGTGCCCTCAGGCCTGGAGGGAAGCAAAAGTCATTCCGCTACCCAAGAATAGTAAAGCCCCCTTTACTGGCTGAAATAGCCGACCAATCAGCCTGTTACCAACCCTTAGTAAACTTTTGGAAAAAATTGTTTTGGACCAGATACAGTGCTATTTTACAGTAAACAAATTGACAACAGACTTTCAGCACGCTTATAGGGAAGGACATTCAACAAGCACAGCACTTACACAAATGACTGATGACAACTAACAACAAATAATAACAAGATAACTAATAATGTAAGCATACTGTGTCCATAATAAGTATATAGGTTGTAGGTTGGGAGCTTTTGGGAAAAGAGCACAGTTAGAAAGATATGGAATATAGAAGCAAACCGGATGGACATCATGAAAATGATCAGAGAGGTTGAGAGTAGAAGAAGTTCAGGAGAAAAAACTAACAAAATATAATTATTGTAAAATTGACTGTGTCCATAAAATATAGATAGTAAGTATAAGCTGGAAGTAGAGGCCTAAGCATTGTTGTTCACTAATTAACCCCAAGTAGGGAAAGGGTGGCGGGGTTGGAAAGTAATAAAGGGGAATATATATATAAAAACATGGGGGATTGGAAGTGATGCAGACAATTACATTGATAGAAGATACAATCTATCTGCAATATTAAGCTGATCTACCCCCTAAGAAGAGAGAAGAAAAGAAAAATGACTGATGATTGGCTGAGAGATATTGATGATAAAATGATTGCGGGGTCTGTTTTGTTAGACTTCAGTGCCGCTTTTGACATTATCAATCATAGTCTGTTGCTGAAAAAACGTATGTGTTATGGCTTTACACCCCCTGCAGTAATGTGGATAAAGAGTTACCTGTCTAACAGAACACAGAGGGTGTTCTTTAATGGAAGCCTCTCCAACATAATACAGGTAGAATCAGGAATTCTCCAGGGCAGCTGTCTTTTCAATCTTTACTAAGGACATGCCACAGGCTTTGAGTAAAGCCAGTGTGTCTATGTATGCGGATGACTCAACACTATACATGTCAGCGACTGAAATGACTGCAACACTTAACAAAGAATTGCAGTTAGTTTCAGAGTGGGTGGCAAGGAATAAGTTAGTCCTAAATATTTCTAAAACTAAAAGCATTGTATTTGGGATAAATCATTCACTAAACCGCAACTAAATCTTGTAATAAATAATGTGGAAATTGAGCAAGTTGAGGAGACTAAACTGCTTGGAGTAACCCTGGATTATAAACTGTCATGGTCAAAACATATTGATACAACAGTAGCTAAGATGGGGAGAAGTCTGTCTATAATAAAGCTCTGCTCTGCCTTCTTAACAACACTATCAACAAGGCAGGTCCTACAGGCCCTAGTTTTGTCGCACCTGGAGTACTGTTCAGTCGTGTGGTCAGGTGCCATAAAAAAAGGACTTAGGGTAATTGCAATTGGCTCAGAACTGGGAATTACGTCTGGCTCTTGCATGTACACAGAGAGCTGCTAATAATAATATGCATGTCAATCTCTCCTGGCTCAAAGTAGAGTAGAGATTGACTTCATCACTACGTGTATTTATGAGAGGTATTGACATGTTGAATGAACCGAGCTGTCTGTTTGAACTACTGGCACACAGCTCAGACACCCATGCATACCCCACAAGACATGCCACCAGAGGTCTCTTCACAGTCCCCAAGTCCAGAACAGACTATGGGAGGCGCACAGTACTACATAGAGCCATGACTACATGGAACTCTATTCAACATCAGGTAACTGATGCCAGCAGTAGAATGAGATTAAAAACAGATAAAAAATACATCTTATGGAACAGCGGGGACTGTGAAGCAACAAAAACATAGACACAGACACATGCACACACACACACATGATAACACACGTACACATGGATTTTGTGTTGTAGATATGTGGTAGTGGAGTAGGGGCCTGAGGGCACACAGTGTGTTGTGAAATCTGTGAATGTATTGGAATGTTTTTAAAATTGTATAAACTGCCTTAATTCTGCTGGACCCCAGGAAGAGTAGCTGCTGCCTTGGCAGGAACTAATGGGGATACATAATACATACAAATACAAATGTTGTCTTTCTGATACAGAATGCAGTGATGTTGTCTTTCTGATACAGAATGCAGTGATGTTGTCTTTCTGATACAGAATGCGGTGATGTTGTCTTTCTGATACAGAATGCGGTGATGTTGTCTTTCTGATACAGAATGCGGTGATGTTGTCTTTCTGATACAGAATGCAGTGATGTTGTCTTTCTGATACAGAATGCAGTGATGTTGTCTTTCTGATACAGAATGCGGTGATGTTGTCTTTCTGATACAGAATGCGGTGATGTTGTCTTTCTGATACAGAATGCGGTGATGCTGTAATGTCTTTCTGATACAGAATGCAGTGATGTTGTCTTTCTGATACAGAATACAGTGATGTTGTCTTTCTGATACAGAATGCAGTGATGTTGTAATGTTGTCTTTCTGATTAGGAATGTGGTGATGTATCGTAATGTTGTCTTCTGCTGGAGCTCTTTAAAATGTATTTGAATTGTCCATTCAATCAACCAATCACCTCTGACCCTTCTTTTCTTTAGGATTCGTTAAAGGATTACCCGTGTGGAGGGGAACACACCCCCAGCCCCATCGCCTCTGCTGTTCCACTGTCTGCCACCCCCTCTCTGACCAGAGACACTCAGCTCACCGCTGTCACCACCGCTACAGAGGCCGGCCACACCATCGCTCTGCTCGGTGACAAGAACGGTTGGCTGCACAAGGTATATACACACACACACACACACACACACACACACAGTAACGAGAGACACACACACCATCGCATTTCTGGGAGACGAAAGGATGGCTGTACATCACTGCCATTTAAGATGAGGGAGGACGATTTATTTTCATGATTTTTCATGATTACAGCATATTGGATGACTGTCATTCATATTCCATTCAATGTAACATGGATAGGTTTAGGCTACTACATGATACTCTAACTTTCCCTATACTCATCATGAGGTTGCTAAAACCCAGCCAATGAATGACCGTTTACAAACGTAAGTGCACACTGGTCGAGAGACAAATTTGAGGCTAAACTAGCTAGCTGCATTTGCTAGCTAAGTAAGTGAAACTAAAAATGACAATTTCTCTCTTGCTTCTCCTTCATTTTGGAAGAAATGAATTTGTTGTCTTTCTCTCTCTTTAAGAGTCAACTACTCACCACATTTTATGCACTGCAGTGCTAACTAGCTGTAGCTTGTACTTCCTGTACTAGATTAATTTTCTTATCTTTTGATTGGGTGGACAACATGTCAGTTCATGCTGCAAGATCTCTGATAGGTTGGAGGACGTCCTCCGGAAGTTGTCATAATTACTGTGTAAGTCTATCGAAGAGGGTGAAAACCATGAGCCTCCTAGGTTTTGTATTGAAGTCAATGTACCCAGAGGAGGACGGAAGCTAGCTGTCCTCCGGCTACACCATGGTGCAACCCTACAGAGTGCTGTTGAGGCTACTGTAGAACTTTGCAAAATAGTTTGTTTTAATCAATTATTTGGTGACGTGATTATATTTAGTATAGTTTTATCTAAAAAGGATAATGTTTTACCTTTTTTAAATTTATTAACTTAGGAGGCTGGTCCTCCCCTTCCTCCTCTGAGGAGCCTCCACCGCTGCACACATGATACCTTAGATCAGGGGTCTTCATCCTTTTCTTGCGCAGGGACCCCCTCCCAGGCATCCCAGGGACTCCCATCATACGTTAGCAATTTATTTATTTTTATCAGATGTATGATAATGGCATATTAAGGTGAAGTTATCAACATTTTAAATTGAATAGATTTGGTAGATAGTTTTAAATTATGTTGACCTCCCCACATTATAATTGGAAGATGAAGTGTAAACTCTAACATATGCCTATTAGCTAGAAATCTAACTCCAAACACATTTTCGCTAAGAGACGCTGTTTAGCTGGTTCAAGGTTAGCCATGTGTTGGCAAAAATATTATGTCCAAGTCAAGAAAGCTTATCAGCGCCAGCCGGGTGCTTTTAAAAAAAAAACTGTCACATGCTCCATTTGCTCAATATTAGGACTTGAGAAATGAAGTTGATGTCATTAGAAATAAGATAAAATAAGTGTCTTCAGAAAGGATTCACACCCAATGACTTATTCCAATTTTTTTTGTGTTACAGCCTGAATTTGAAATGGATTAAATTGAGATTTTGTGTCACTGACCTATACACAATTCCCCATAATGTCAAAGCGGAATTATGTTTTCAGACATTTTTACAAAATTAATTTAAAATGAAAAGCTGAAATGTCTTGAGTCGATATTGGGCCTAAAACGAGTAAAAAGTACAAGTCACATAATAAGTTGCATGGACTCACTCTGTGTGCAATTCTGAATTTCAACCACAGAGACCAGGCAGGTTTTCCAATGCCTCGCAAAGAAGACCACCTATTGGTAGATTATTCTTTATTTTGTATTTTTTTTACGAGACATTGTATATCCCTTTGAGCACGGTGAAGTTATTAATTACACTTTGGATGG
Source organism: Coregonus clupeaformis (assembly GCF_020615455.1). Lineage (NCBI taxonomy): Eukaryota > Metazoa > Chordata > Actinopteri > Salmoniformes > Salmonidae > Coregonus > Coregonus clupeaformis. Next base: position 385,077 of record NW_025533539.1, read on the forward strand.
TGTATCAATACACCCAGTCACTATAAAGATACAGGCTACAGATACCTAATGGTGACTTTTTAAAAAGTTAGAGAATTTAATGGCTGACAGGAGAAAACATCATCGTTAAACTCAGTGAAAAGAAAATAGAGACATCGCATTGCGAATATACAAATATTCACCTTTCAGCAGGACAATAACCTAAAACACAAGGCCAAATATACACAGGAGTTGGTTACCAAGACGACATTCAATGTTCCCTTCCGTGGCCTAGTTACAGTTTTGACTCAAATCGGCTTGAAAATCTATGGCAAAGACTTGAAAATGGCTGTCTAGCAATGATCAACAACCAACTTGACAGAGCTTGAATATTTTTGTACAGTCCAGGTGTGCAAAGCTCTTAGACTTACCCAAAAGGACTCACAGCTGTAATCGCTGCCAAAGGTGATTCTAGCATGTGTTGACTCAGGGGTGTGAATACTTATGTAAATGAGATATTTCTGTATTTCAATTTCAATACATTTGAGAAAAAAAATTCTAAAAACATGTTTTCACTTTGTCATTAACGGTTATTGTGTGTGGATGGGTTAGATTTTGTTTTATTTAATCCATTTTGAATTCAGCCTGTAACACAACAAAACATGGAATAAGTCAAGGGGTGTGAATACTTTCTGGAATAAGTCAAGGGGTATGAATACTTTCTGGAATAAGTCAAGGGGTATGAATACTTTCTGGAATAAGTCAAGGGGTATGAATACTTTCTGGAATAAGTCAAGGGGTATGAATACTTTCTGGAATAAGTCAAGGGGTATGAATACTTTCTGGAATAAGTCAAGGGGTATGAATACTTTCTGGAATAAGTCAAGGGGTATGAATACTTTCTGGAATAAGTCAAGGGGTGTGAATACTTTCTGGAATAAGTCAAGGGGTGTGAATACTTTCTGGAATAAGTCAAGGGGTGTGAATACTTTCTGGAATAAGTCAAGGGGTATGAATACTTTCTGGAATAAGTCAAGGGGTATGAATACTTTCTGGAATAAGTCAAGGGGTATGAATACTTTCTGGAATAAGTCAAGGGGTATGAATACTTTCTGGAATAAGTCAAGGGGTATGAATACTTTCTGGAATAAGTCAAGGGGTATGAATACTTTATGGAATAAGTCAAGGGGTGTGAATACTTTCTGGAATAAGTCAAGGGGTGTGAATACTTTCTGAAGGCACTGGATGTAATTCAAATGTGTTTATTCTGTTGTTGCTAGCGATACTCATAAAAACATTTAAAATTAAAATAACTCCTGGTTGAATACCCCTGCACCAGTGTACTGTGCATTTTTAATACTAAATTTAATACAATGACTACATTACCCATTCAACAGGCAGATTGTGCACCCTTGATATAGACTTTCATCTACTCACCACTATGACTGTAGCTTACAAATCAAATCAAATGTTATTTGTCACATGCTAAGTAAACAACAGGTGTAGACTAACAGTGAAATGCAGACTGAGGGGTCATTTTCCAACAATGCAGAGAGAAAGATTAAACTGATAAAATAGAAGTAGCAGCAGTAACAGCAGTATGTAGAGCAGTAGTAGCAGTATGTAGAGCAGTAACAGCAGTATGTAGAGCAGCAGTATGTAGAGCAGTAGCAGCAGTATGTAGAGCAGTAGCAGCAGTATGTAGAGCAGCAGTATGTAGAGCAGTAGCAGCAGTATGTAGAGCAGCAGTATGTAGAGCAGTAACAGCAGTATGTAGAGCAGCAGTATGTAGAGCAGTAACAGCAGTATGTAGAGCAGTAGTAGCAGTATGTAGAGCAGTAACAGCAGTATGTAGAGCAGCAGTATGTAGAGCAGTAGCAGCAGTATGTAGAGCAGTAGCAGCAGTATGTAGAGCAGCAGTATGTAGAGCAGTAGCAGCAGTATGTAGAGCAGTAGCAGCAGTATGTAGAGCAGCAGTATGTAGAGCAGTAACAGCAGTATGTATAGCAGTAACAGCAGTATGTAGAGCAGTAACAGCAGTATGTAGAGCAGTAGTAGCAGTATGTAGAGCAGCAGTATGTAGAGCAGTAGCAGCAGTATGTAGAGCAGTAGCAGCAGTATGTAGAGCAGCAGTATGTAGAGCAGTAGCAGCAGTATGTAGAGCAGTAACAGCAGTATGTAGAGCAGTAACAGCAGTATGTAGAGCAGCAGTATGTAGAGCAGTAGCAGCAGTATGTAGAGCAGTAACAGCAGTATGTAGAGCAGTAACAGCAGTATGTAGAGCAGTAGTAGCAGTATGTAGAGCAGTAACAGCAGTATGTAGAGCAGTAGTAGCAGTATGTAGAGCAGTAACAGCAGTATGTATAGCAGTAGCAGCAGTATGTAGAGCAGTAACAGCAGTATGTAGAGCAGTAGTAGCAGTATGTAGAGCAGTAACAGCAGTATGTAGAGCAGCAGTATGTAGAGCAGTAGCAGCAGTATGTAGAGCAGTAACAGCAGTATGTAGAGCAGCAGCAGCAGTATGTAGAGCAGTAGCAGCAGTATGTAGAGCAACAGTATGTAGAGCAGTAGCAGCAGTATGTAGAGCAGTAACAGCAGTATGTAGAGCAGCAGTATGTAGAGCAGTAGCAGCAGTATGTAGAGCAGCAGTATGTAGAGCAGTAACAGCAGTATGTATAGCAGTAACAGCAGTATGTAGAGCAGCAGTATGTAGAGCAGTAACAGCAGTATGTAGAGCAGCAGTATGTAGAGCAGTAGCAGCAGTATGTAGAGCAGCAGTATGTAGAGCAGTAACAGCAGTATGTATAGCAGTAACAGCAGTATATAGAGCAGTAACAGCAGTATGTAGAGCAGTAGCAGCAGTATGTAGAGCAGCAGTATGTAGAGCAGTAGCAGCAGTATGTAGAGCAGCAGTATATAGAGCAGTAACAGCAGTATGTAGAGCAGTAACAGCAGTATGTAGAGCAGTAACAGCAGTATGTAGAGCAGTAGTAGCAGTATGTAGAGCAGTAACAGCAGTATGTAGAGCAGTAGTAGCAGTATGTAGAGCAGTAACAGCAGTATGTAGAGCAGTAACAGCAGTATGTAGAGCAGTAACAGCAGTATGTAGAGCAGTAGTAGCAGTATGTAGAGCAGTAACAGCAGTATGTAGAGCAGTAGTAGCAGTATGTAGAGCAGTAACAGCAGTATGTAGAGCAGCAGTATGTAGAGCAGTAACAGCAGTATGTATAGCAGTAACAGCAGTATGTAGAGCAGTAACAGCAGTATGTAGAGCAGTAGTAGCAGTATGTAGAGCAGCAGTATGTAGAGCAGTAGCAGCAGTATGTAGAGCAGTAGCAGCAGTATGTAGAGCAGCAGTATGTAGAGCAGTAGCAGCAGTATGTAGAGCAGTAACAGCAGTATGTAGAGCAGTAACAGCAGTATGTAGAGCAGTAACAGCAGTATGTAGAGCAGTAACAGCAGTATGTAGAGCAGTAGTAGCAGTATGTAGAGCAGTAGCAGCAGTATGTAGAGCAGTAACAGCAGTATGTAGAGCAGTAGTAGCAGTATGTAGAGCAGTAACAGCAGTATGTAGAGCAGTAGTAGCAGTATGTAGAGCAGTAGCAGCAGTATGTAGAGCAGTAACAGCAGTATGTAGAGCAGTAGTAGCAGTATGTAGAGCAGTAACAGCAGTATGTAGAGCAGCAGTATGTAGAGCAGTAGCAGCAGTATGTAGAGCAGTAACAGCAGTATGTAGAGCAGCAGCAGCAGTATGTAGAGCAGTAGCAGCAGTATGTAGAGCAACAGTATGTAGAGCAGTAGCAGCAGTATGTAGAGCAGTAGCAGCAGTATGTAGAGCAGCAGTATGTAGAGCAGTAACAGCAGTATGTATAGCAGTAACAGCAGTATGTAGAGCAGTAACAGCAGTATGTAGAGCAGTAACAGCAGTATGTAGAGCAACAGTATGTAGAGCAGTAGCAGCAGTATGTAGAGCAGCAGTATGTAGAGCAGTAGCAGCAGTATGTAGAGCAGCAGTATATAGAGCAGTAACAGCAGTATGTAGAGCAGTAACAGCAGTATGTAGAGCAGTAACAGCAGTATGTAGAGCAGTAGTAGCAGTATGTAGAGCAGTAACAGCAGTATGTAGAGCAGTAGTAGCAGTATGTAGAGCAGTAACAGCAGTATGTAGAGCAGCAGTATGTAGAGCAGTAACAGCAGTATGTAGAGCAGTAGTAGCAGTATGTAGAGCAGTAACAGCAGTATGTGAGAGCAGTAACAGCGGTATGTAGAGCAGTAACAGCAGTATGTAGAGCAGTAACAGCAGTATGTAGAGCAGTAACAGCAGTATGTAGAGCAGTAGTAGCAGTATGTAGAGCAGTAACAGCAGTATGTAGAGCAGTAGCAGCAGTATGTAGAGCAGTAGCAGCAGTATGTAGAGCAGCAGTATGTAGAGCAGTAGCAGCAGTATGTAGAGCAGTAACAGCAGTATGTAGAGCAGCAGTATGTAGAGCAGTAGCAGCAGTATGTAGAGCAGTAGCAGCAGTATGTAGAGCAGTAACAGCAGTATGTAGAGCAGTAACAGCAGTATGTAGAGCAGTAACAGCAGTATGTAGAGCAGTAACAGCAGTATGTAGAGCAGCAGCAGCAGTATGTAGAGCAGTAGCAGCAGTATGTAGAGCAACAGTATGTAGAGCAGTAGCAGCAGTATGTAGAGCAGCAGTATGTAGAGCAGCAGTATGTAGAGCAGTAGCAGCAGTATGTAGAGCAGTAGCAGCAGTATGTAGAGCAGCAGTATGTAGAGCAGTAACAGCAGTATGTATAGCAGTAACAGCGGTATGTAGAGCAGTAACAGCAGTATGTAGAGCAGTAACAGCAGTATGTAGAGCAGCAGTATGTAGAGCAGTAGCAGCAGTATGTAGAGCAGCAGTGTGTAGAGCAGTAACAGCAGTATGTAGAGCAGTAGTAGCAGTATGTAGAGCAGTAACAGCAGTATGTAGAGCAGTAACAGCAGTATGTAGAGCAGTAACAGCAGTATGTAGAGCAGTAACAGCAGTATATAGAGCAGTAGTAGCAGTATGTAGAGCAGTAACAGCAGTATGTAGAGCAGTAGTAGCAGTATGTAGAGCAGTAACAGCAGTATGTAGAGCAGCAGTATGTAGAGCAGTAACAGCAGTATGTAGAGCAGTAGTAGCAGTATGTAGAGCAGTAACAGCAGTATGTAGAGCAGTAGCAGCAGTATGTAGAGCAGTAGCAGCAGTATGTAGAGCAGTAACAGCAGTATGTAGAGCAGTAACAGCAGTATGTAGAGCAGTAGCAGCAGTATGTAGAGCAGTAACAGCAGTATGTAGAGCAGTAACAGCAGTATGTAGAGCAGTAGTAGCAGTATGTAGAGCAGTAACAGCAGTATGTAGAGCAGCAGTATGTAGAGCAGTAACAGCAGTATGTAGAGCAGTAACAGCAGTATGTAGAGCAGTAGCAGCAGTATGTAGAGCAGTAACAGCAGTATGTAGAGCAGTAACAGCAGTATGTAGAGCAGTAACAGCAGTATGTAGAGCAGTAACAGCAGTATGTAGAGCAGCAGTATGTAGAGCAGTAACAGCAGTATGTAGAGCAGCAGTATGTAGAGCAGTAACAGCAGTATGTAGAGCAGCAGTATGTAGAGCAGTAACAGCAGTATGTAGAGCAGTAACAGCAGTATGTAGAGCAGTAACAGCAGTATGTAGAGCAGCAGTATGTAGAGCAGTAACAGCAGTATGTAGAGCAGCAGTATGTAGAGCAGTAACAGCAGTATGTAGAGCAGTAACAGCAGTATGTAGAGCAGTAGCAGCAGTATGTAGCGCAGTAACAGCAGTATGTAGAGCAGTAACAGCAGTAACAGCAGTATGTAGAGCAGTAACAGCAGTATGTAGAGCAGCAGTATGTAGAGCAGTAACAGCAGTATGTAGAGCAGTAACAGCAGTAACAGCAGTATGTAGAGCAGTAACAGCAGTATGTAGAGCAGCAGTATGTAGAGCAGTAACAGCAGTATGTAGAGCAGTAGCAGCAGTATGTAGAGCAGTAGCAGCAGTATGTAGAGCAGTAGCAGCAGTATGTAGAGCAGTAACAGCAGTATATAGAGCAGTAACAGCAGTATGTAGAGCAGTAACAGCAGTATGTAGAGCAGTAACAGCAGTATATAGAGCAGTAACAGCAGTATGTAGAGCAGTATGTAGAGCAGCAGTATGTAGAGCAGTAGCAGCAGTATGTAGAGCAGTAACAGCAGTATATAGAGCAGTAACAGCAGTATGTAGAGCAGTAACAGCAGTATGTAGAGCAGCAGTATGTAGAGCAGTAACAGCAGTATGTAGAGCAGTAACAGCAGTATGTAGAGCAGCAGTATGTAGAGCAGTAACAGCAGTATGTAGAGCAGTAACAGCAGTATGTAGAGCAGCAGTATGTAGAGCAGTAACAACAGTATGTAGAGCAGTAACAGCAGTATGTAGAGCAGTAACAGCAGTATATAGAGCAGTAACAGCAGTATGTAGAGCAGTATGTAGAGCAGCAGTATGTAGAGCAGTAGCAGCAGTATGTAGAGCAGTAACAGCAGTATATAGAGCAGTAACAGCAGTATGTAGAGCAGTATGTAGAGCAGCAGTATGTAGAGCAGTAGCAGCAGTATGTAGAGCAGTAACAGCAGTATATAGAGCAGTAACAGCAGTATGTAGAGCAGTAACAGCAGTATGTAGAGCAGCAGTATGTAGAGCAGTAACAGCAGTATGTAGAGCAGCAGTATGTAGAGCAGTAACAGCAGTATGTAGAGCAGTAACAGCAGTATGTAGAGCAGCAGTATGTAGAGCAGTAACAGCAGTATGTAGAGCAGTAACAGCAGTATGTAGAGCAGCAGTATGTAGAGCAGTAACAGCAGTATGTAGAGCAGTAACAGCAGTATGTAGAGCAGTAACAGCAGTATGTAGAGCAGTAACAGCAGTATGTAGAGCAGTAACAGCAGTATGTAGAGCAGTAGTAGCAGTATGTAGAGCAGTAACAGCAGTATGTAGAGCAGCAGTATATAGAGCAGTAACAGCAGTATGTAGAGCAGTAACAGCAGTATGTAGAGCAGCAGTATGTAGAGCAGTAACAGCAGTATGTAGAGCAGCAGTATGTAGAGCAGTAACAGCAGTATGTAGAGAAGTAACAGCAGTATGTAGAGCAGCATTATGTAGAGCAGTAACAGCAGTATGTAGAGCAGCAGTATGTAGAGCAGTAACAGCAGTATGTAGAGCAGTAACAGCAGTATGTAGAGCAGTAGCAGCAGTATGTAGAGCAGTAACAGCAGTATGTAGAGCAGTAACAGCAGTATGTAGAGCAGTAACAGCAGTATGTAGAGCAGCAGTATGTAGAGCAGTATGTAGAGCAGTAGCAGCAGTATGTAGAGCAGTAGCAGCAGTATGTAGAGCAGCAGTATGTAGAGCAGTAGCAGCAGTATGTAGAGCAGTAACATCAGTATATAGAGCAGTAACAGCAGTATGTAGAGCAGCAGTATGTAGAGCAGTAGCAGCAGTATGTAGAGCAGTAACAGCAGTATGTAGAGCAGCAGTATGTAGAGCAGTAGCAGCAGTATGTAGAGCAGTAACAGCAGTATGTAGAGCAGTAACAGCAGTAACAGCAGTATGTAGAGCAGTAACAGCAGTATGTAGAGCAGCAGTATGTAGAGCAGTAACAGCAGTATGTAGAGCAGCAGTATGTAGAGCAGTAACAGCAGTATGTAGAGCAGTAACAGCAGTATGTAGAGCAGTAACAGCAGTATGTAGAGCAGTAACAGCAGTATGTAGAGCAGTAACAGCAGTATGTAGAGCAGCAGTATGTAGAGCAGTAACAGCAGTATGTAGAGCAGTAACAGCAGTATGTAGAGCAGTAGTAGCAGTATGTAGAGCAGTAACAGCAGTATGTAGAGCAGCAGTATGTAGAGCAGTAACAGCAGTATGTAGAGCAGTAGCAGCAGTATGTAGAGCAGTAGCAGCAGTATGTAGAGCAGTAGCAGCAGTATGTAGAGCAGTAACAGCAGTATGTAGAGCAGTAACAGCAGTATGTAGAGCAGTAACAGCAGTATGTAGAGCAGTAGCAGCAGTATGTAGAGCAGTAGTAGCAGTATGTAGAGCAGTAACAGCAGTATGTAGAGCAGTAGCAGTAGTATGTAGAGCAGTAGCAGTATGTAGAGCAGTAACAGCAGTATGTAGAGCAGTAGCAGCAGTATGTAGAGCAGTAACAGCAGTATGTAGAGCAGTAACAGCAGTATGTAGAGCAGTAACAGCAGTATGTAGAGCAGTAGCAGCAGTATGTAGAGCAGTAACAGCAGTATGTAGAGCAGTAACAGCAGAATGTAGAGCAGTAGTATGTAGAGCAGTAGCAGCAGTATGTAGAGCAGTAACAGCAGTATGTAGAGCAGTAGTATGTAGAGCAGTAGCAGCAGTATGTAGAGCAGTAACAGCAGTATGTAGAGCAGTAGCAGCAGTAACAGCAGTATGTAGAGCAGTAACAGCAGTATGTAGAGCAGCAGTATGTAGAGCAGTAACAGCAGTATGTAGAGCAGTAACAGCAGTATGTAGAGCAGCAGTATGTAGAGCAGCAGTATGTAGAGCAGTAACAGCAGGTATGTAGAGCAGCAGTATGTAGAGCAGTAACAGCAGTATGTAGAGCAGTAACAGCAGTATGTAGAGCAGCAGTATGTAGAGCAGTAGCAGCAGTATGTAGAGCAGCAGTATGTAGAGCAGTAGCAGCAGTATGTAGAGCAGTAACAGCAGTATGTAGAGCAGTAGCAGCAGTATGTAGAGCAGTAGCAGCAGTATGTAGAGCAGTAACAGCAGTATGTAGAGCAGTAACAGCAGTATGTAGAGCAGTAACAGCAGTATGTAGAGCAGTAACAGCAGTATGTAGAGCAGTAACAGCAGTATGTAGAGCAGTAGCAGCAGTATGTAGAGCAGTAACAGCAGTATGTAGAGCAGTAACAGCAGTATGTAGAGCAGTAACAGCAGTATGTAGAGCAGTAACAGCAGTATGTAGAGCAGTAACAGCAGTATGTAGAGCAACAGTATGTAGAGCAGTAGCAGCAGTATGTAGAGCAGTAACAGCAGTATGTAGAGCAGCAGTATGTAGAGCAGTAACAGCAGTATGTAGAGCAGTAGCAGCAGTATGTAGAGCAGTAGCAGCAGTATGTAGAGCAGTAACAGCAGTATGTAGAGCAGTAACAGCAGTATGTAGAGCAGTAACAGCAGTATGTAGAGCAGTAACAGCAGTATGTAGAGCAGTAACAGCAGTATGTAGAGCAGCAGTATGTAGAGCAGTAACAGCAGTATGTAGAGCAGTAGCAGCAGTATGTAGAGCAGTAACAGCAGTATGTAGAGCAGTAACAGCAGTATGTAGAGCAGTAGCAGCAGTATGTAGAGCAGTAACAGCAGTATGTAGAGCAGTAACAGCAGTATGTAGAGCAGTAACAGCAGTATGTAGAGCAGTAACAGCAGTATGTAGAGCAGTAGCAGCAGTATGTAGAGCAGTAACAGCAGTATGTAAAGCAGTAGCAGTAGTATGTAGAGCAGTAGCAGTATGTAGAGCAGTAACAGCAGTATGTAGAGCAGTAGCAGCAGTATGTAGAGCAGTAACAGCAGTATGTAGAGCAGCAGTATGTAGAGCAGTAGTAGCAGTATGTAGAGCAGTAACAGCAGTATGTAGAGCAGCAGTATGTAGAGCAGTAACAGCAGTATGTAGAGCAGTAACAGCAGTATGTAGAGCAGTAACAGCAGTATGTAGAGCAGTAACAGCAGTATGTAGAGCAGTAGTATGTAGAGCAGTAGCAGCAGTATGTAGAGCAGTAACAGCAGTATGTAGAGCAGTAACAGCAGTATGTAGAGCAGTAACAGCAGTATGTAGAGCAGCAGTATGTAGAGCAGTAACAGCAGTATGTAGAGCAGTAACAGCAGTATGTAGAGCAGCAGTATGTAGAGCAGCAGTATGTAGAGCAGTAACAGCAGTATGTAGAGCAGTAACAGCAGTATGTAGAGCAGTAACAGCAGTATGTAGAGCAGCAGTATGTAGAGCAGTAACAGCAGTATGTAGAGCAGCAGTATGTAGAGCAGTAACAGCAGTATGTAGAGCAGCAGTATGTAGAGCAGTAACAGCAGTATGTAGAGCAGTAACAGCAGTATGTAGAGCAGTAACAGCAGTACTGAAAGTTGCTTTGGATAAAAGGTGTGTGGAACACCAGCCCTTACTTTCACCTACATTAGAAGCCTGGACCCACACCAGCTGCCCACCCTGAGTTAGGCCAGGCAGTTCCACAGGCAGGCATCCACAGAGAGTTAATTAACATGAAACATGTTGCTAATGTGAATTATTGATGAAACCAGATCCAGCTCAGCCTAACACTGCCTAGTGCTGCCTGCCAGGCCTCAGGTTAAATACCCTCCCACACACACTAACGAGACACTCCCTAATCACACAGAGCCCTATGGACACCAGTCAAAAGTAGTGCACTATTAAGGGGATAGGTTGGTGCCATTTGGGACGTAGTCAGAGTGTTGCACAGAGGTGAAGGTTTTCTTTTTTTGAAGATGATAAGATACTTCTGTTCTCCGTTTAGAACACCCACCCACCTGGACACCTAGGTCTACTGTTTAGAACGCCCACCCACCTGGACACCTAGGTCTACTGTTTAGAACGCCAATCCACCTGGACACCTAGGTCTACTGTTTAGAACACCCACCCACCTGGACACCTAGGTCTACTGTTTAGAACACCCACCCACCCACCTGGACACCTAGGTCTACTGTTTAGAACGCCCACCTGGACACCTAGGTCTACTGTTTAGAACGCCCACCTGGACACCTAGGTCTACTGTTTAGAACGCCCACCCACCTGGACACCTAGGTCTACTGTTTAGAACACCCACCCACCTGGACACCTAGGTCTACTGTTTAGAACACCCACCCACCTGGACACCTAGGTCTACTGTTTAGAACACCACTTACCTGAGACACCTAGGTCTACTGTTTAGAACGCCCACCCACCTGGACACCTAGGTCTACTGTTTAGAACGCCCACCCACCTGGACACCTAGGTCTACTGTTTAGAACACCCACCCACCCACCTGGACACCTAGGTCTACTGTTTAGAACGCCCACCTGGACACCTAGGTCTACTGTTTAGAACGCCCACCTGGACACCTAGGTCTACTGTTTAGAACGCCCACCCACCTGGACACCTAGGTCTACTGTTTAGAACGCCCACCTGGACACCTAGGTCTACTGTTTAGAACGCCCACCCACCTGGACACCTAGGTCTACTGTTTAGAACACCCACCCACCTGGACACCTAGGTCTACTGTTTAGAACACCCACCCACCTGGACACCTAGGTCTACTGTTTAGAACGCCAATCCACCTGGACACCTAGGTCTACTGTTTAGAACGCCCACCCACCTGGACACCTAGGTCTACTGTTTAGAACACCCACCCACCTGAGACACCTAGGTCTACTGTTTAGAACGCCAATCCACCTGGACACCTAGGTCTACTGTTTAGAACGCCCACCCACCTGGACACCTAGGTCTACTGTTTAGAACGCCAATCCACCTGAGACACCCAGGTCTACTGTCTAGAACATCCACCCACCTGGACACCTAGGTCTACTGTTTAGAACACCACTTACCTGGACACCTAGGTCTACTGTTTAGAACGCCCACCCACCTGGACACCTAGGTCTACTGTTTAGAACACCCACCCACCTGGACACCTAGGTCTACTGTTTAGAACGCCCACCCACCTGGACACCTAGGTCTACTGTTTAGAACACCCACCCACCTGGACACCTAGGTCTACTGTTTAGAACGCCCACCCACCTGGACACCTAGGTCTACTGTTTAGAACACCCACCCACCTGGACACCTAGGTCTACTGTTTAGAACGCCCACCCACCTGTACACCTAGGTCTACTGTTTAGAACGCCCACTTACCTGGACACCTAGGTCTACTGTTTAGAACACCGCTTACCTGAGACACCTAGGTCTACTGTTTAGAACACCCACCCACCTGGACACCTAGGTCTACTGTTTAGAACACCCACCCACCTGAGACACCTAGGTCTACTGTTTAGAACGCCCACCCACCTGGACACCTAGGTCTACTGTTTAGAACACCCACCCACCTGGACACCTAGGTCTACTGTTTAGAACACCACTTACCTGGACACCTAGGTCTACTGTTTAGAACGCCCACCCACCTGGACACCTAGGTCTACTGTTTAGAACGCCCACCCACCTGAGACACCTAGGTCTACTGTTTAGAACACCACTTACCTGGACACCTAGGTCTACTGTTTAGAACGCCCACCCACCTGGACACCTAGGTCTACTGTTTAGAACACCACTTACCTGGACACCTAGGTCTACTGTTTAGAACGCCCACCCACCTGGACACCTAGGTCTACTGTTTAGAACGCCCACCCACCTGGACACCTAGGTCTACTGTTTAGAACGCCCACCCACCTGGACACCCAGGTCTACTGTCTAGAACACCCACCCACCTGGACACACAGGATAGCTTGTTAGTTTCAAGCGTACCATACAGTACTTCAGAAAAAAGGTTTGAATTACACAATGACTCTTGGGGGTGCCCGAGAATTAGTTTTCTTTTTTACTTTTGTAGTGGGGCCCGACAGCTTTTTCATGCCCGTTGCCTCATTCACGGGGGGGCCCGCGATAGGCCGCCGTGCTCCTGCCTTTCACATGCCATTTTCCTCACACAGCCCACCCGCCCTTCTCCCGACCGGCTGCCAGTTGGAGGCAAGAGCCCACCCGCCCTTCTCCCGACCGGCTGCCAGTTGGAGGCAAGATGTTTTTCCAGCGTCGAGCCAGCAGCCTACTCCATCACCACTTTATATATTATATTATTATTTAACCTACATTGGATGCCATTGAAAAAAGTACTTTCAATTATTATTACACACAATACCCCATAATGACAAAGCGAAAACAGGTTGTAATTTTTACATAAGTATTCGGACCCTTTGCTATGAGACTCGAAATTAAGCTCCGTTGCATCCTGTTTCCATTGATCATCTTTGAGATGTTTCTACAACCTGACTGAGCTTGAGAGGATCTGCAGAGAAGAATGGGAGGAACTCCCAAAATACACGTGTGCCAAGCTTGTAGCGTCATACCCAAGAAGACTCGAGGCTGTAATCGCTGCCAAAGGTGCTTCAACAAAGTACTGAGTAAAGAGTCTGAATACTTATGTAGATGTAATATTTCCGTTTTTTATTTTTAATACATTTGCAAAAATTTCTAAAAACCTGTTTTCACTTTGTCATTATGGGGTATTGTGTGGAGATTGATGGGGTGGGGTGCCTGATTGGTTATGGGGGTGGGGTGCCTTATTTGGTTATGGGGGTGGGGTGCCTGATTGGTTATGGGGGTGGGGTGCCTTATTTGGTTATTGGGGTGGGGTGCCCAGCCTCCCCTAGCCCCCATGTCATTCTAACTGAAAACCTTTTCTAGTGGCTTTCATTGCGAGATATTCCCAGCCGGGTCTCCCTAATGTTGGTGTGTATGTAAATAGTGTTGTGATTGTGTTGATGTCTTGTTGTGTAGAGCAGTCTGTCAGTGTGTTGGACACAAGCTGTGCTGCCTGGGTAGGACGGGCTGTGGGTGGGGATAATCTGGCCGCAGGGCTGGATCACGTGTCGACAGCGTGGTGGTTTGTGTGTGTGTGTGTGTGTGTGTGTGTGTGTGTGTGTGTGTGTGTAGCGTCTTACCCCGGGGCGGCAGGGGTAACAGAAGGGGAAAGAATTACCCCCAGGTTCTCCTAACGCAGGAGGTGTGTGTGTGTGTGTGTGTGTGGGTGGGTGTGTGTGAGTCCTAAGGCAACGCAGTAGAACATGTTCTGACTGCTGATTGGTTACTGGTCCCAGAGGGAATGCCGCGTGCAGTGCATTGTGGGCCAGCACTGTGAGGAGGAATGCGTCCCAAATGGCGCCCTATTACCTACATAGTGCACTGTTTTTGACAGGGGCCCATTGGATTGTAGTGCACTGTTTTTGACAGGGGCCCATTGGATTGTAGTGCACTGTTTTTGACAGGGGCCCATTGGATTGTAGTGCACTGTTTTTGACAGGGGCCCATTGGATTGTAGTGCACTGTTTTTGACAGGGGCCCATTGGATTGTAGTGCACTGTTTTTGACAGGGGCCCATTGGATTGTAGTGCACTGTTTTTGACAGGGGCCCATTGGATTGTAGTGCACTGTTTTTGACAGTGGCCCAGGCCCATTGGATTGTAGTGCACTGTTTTTGACAGGGGCCCATTGGATTGTAGTGCACTGTGTAGGGGATAGGGCAACATTTGGGTTACGTTACCGAGATCTGTGCATCTCCATGCGAAGCTCCTCTGTTATTACCACGAAATATTTACAGAATTACAGAAAATGAAGTGTTCTAGTCGGAGACGGAAGAGGAAGTGAGACGTCCAACTAACTCATTTATTTTCTGTTTCATTGAAAGTCAATGAACTAAGTAGACCAGATCCAGCTGCTATTATAATGTTGTCTATGGGAGAGACACCCCCTTAAGTAGACAAAAACTGGCCATTTCTTTCAGTGGTAAATGGCCTGAGTGAACGATCTTCATTTATCCACCATCTTTGGTTGTAGTGTCTGAAAACATCTGAAAACCTCTTTTAAAGAGTATCTTGATGAAGGCCTTTTTACTCTAGCCAGCTTTCCATCGAATTGGCAACATATTTTCATGCAAATCTTCTAAGATCTGCACAAGCTGAGCAGTGGTGTGGTGTCCATGCCCTGACGACGCAGACCAACACCAGTCCATTGAGATCTGACTGTGTACATGCATGCATTTGTGTGTAAGTTACAGATGTTTCAAGATGTTTGTGAAAGAGAAATAATAAGTAAGACAGTCTTTAAAACGTTGTTTCCTTGTTTCCGCGGCCAGGTATTTCTCCAGCCAGACACAACAGGGACGTTGTATCGGAGTGTGATAGTGGACGAGGACAGTCCAGTCAACGCTGACCTACTACTGGACCAGTCTGGACAGAATGTCTACGTCCTCACTGACAGCAAGGTAGACCCTAACCTTAGACCCTAACCCCTACCCTTAGCCCCTCTCTCTAACCCCTACCCTTAGCCCCTAACCCCTACCCTTAGCCCCTCTCTCTAACCCCTACCCTTAGCCCCTCCCTCTAACCCCTACCCTTAGCCCCTCCCTCTAACCCCTACCCTTAGCCCCTCCCTCTAACCCCTACCCTTAGCCCCTCCCTCTAACCCCTAACCTTAGCCCCTTCCTCTAACCCCTAACCTTAGCCCCTCCCTCTAACCCCTACCCTTAGCCCTCCCTCTAACCCCTACCCTTAGCCCCTCCCTCTAACCCCCTACCCTTAGCCCCTCCCTCTAACCCCTACCCTTAGCCCCTCCCTCTAACCCCCTAACCTTAGCCCCCTCCCTCTAACCCCTACCCTTAGCCCATCCCTCTAACCCCTACCCTTAGCCCCCTCCCTCTAACCCCAACCCTTAGCCCCTCCCTCTAACCCCTACCCTTAGCCCCCCCTCTAACCCCTAACCTTAGCCCCTCCCTCTAACCCCTACCCTTAGCCCCTCCTCTAACCCCTACCCTTAGCCCCTCCTCTAACCCCTACCCTTAGCCCCTCCCTCTAACCCCTACCTTTAGCCCCTCCCTCTAACCCCCCTACCCTTACCCCCCTACCCCATAGCCCTTACCCCCTACCCCATAGCCCTTACCCCTTACCCCATAGCCCTTACCCCCTACCCCCTACCCCATAGCCCTTACCCCCCTACCCCATAGCCCTTACCCCCTTACCCCCATAGCCCTTACCCCATAGCCCTTACCCCCTACCCCCATAGCCCCTACCCCCTACCCCATAGCCCTTACCCCCCTACCCCATAGCCCTTACCCCCTACCCCATAGCCCTTACCCCCTACCCCCTAGCCCCTACCCCCTACCCCATAGCCCTTACCCCCCTACCCCATAGCCCTTACCCCCTACCCCCTTACCCTATAGCCCTTACCCCCTACCCCATAGCCCTTACCCCCCTACCCCATAGCCCCTACCCCCTACCCCTTACCCCTTACCCCCTACCCCCATAACCCTTACCCCCTACCCCATAGCCCTTACCCCCTACCCCATAGCCCTTACCCCTACCCCATAGCCCTTACCCCCTACCCCCTACCCCATAGCCCTTACCCCCTACCCCATAGCCCTTACCCCCTTACCCCATAGCCCTTACCCCATAGCCCTTACCCCCTACCCCATAGCCCTTACCCCCTACCCCATAGCCCCATACCCCCCTACCCCATAGCCCCTACCCCCTACCCCATAGCCCTTACCCCCTACCCCCTAGCCCTTACCCCCTACCCCCATAGCCCTTACCCCCTACCCCATAGCCCTTACCCCCTACCCCCTACCCCTATAGCCCCTACCCCTACCCCATAGCCCCTTACCCCCTACCCCATAGCCCTTACCCCCTACCCCCTAGCCCCTACCCCCTACCCCCATAGCCCTTACCCCCTACCCCATAGCCCTTACCCCTTACCCCTTACCCTATAGCCCTTACCCCCTACCCCATAGCCCTTACCCCCCTACCCCATAGCCCCTACCCCCTATCCTACCCCCTTACCCCCTACCCCATAACCCTTACCCCCCTACCCCATAGCCCTTACCCCCTACCCCATAGCCCTTACCCCCTACCCCATAGCCCTTACCCCCATAGCCCTTACCCCCTACCCCATAGCCCTTACCCCCTACCCCCATAGCCCCTACCCCTACCCCAAAGCCCTTACCCCTTACCCCCATAGCCCTTACCCCCTACCCCATAGCCCTTACCCCCTACCCCATAGCCATTACCCCCTACCCCATAGCCATTACCCCATAGCCCTTAACCCCTACCCCATAGCCCTTACCCCCTACCCCATAGCCCTTACCCCCCTACCCCATAGCCCTTACCCCCTACCCCCTACCCCCTACCCCCCTACCCCCCCCATAGCCCTTACCCCCCTACCCCATAGCCCTTACCCCCTACCCCATAGCCCTTACCCCCTAGCCCATAGCCCCTACCCCCTAGCCCTTACCCCCTACCCCATAGCCCTTACCCCCCTACCCCATAGCCCTTACCCCTACCCTACCCCATAGCCCTTACCCCCTACCCCCATACCCCTACCCCCTACCCCATAGCCCTTACCCCTACCCCATAGCCCTTACCCCCCTAGCCCATAGCCCTTACTCCCCTAGCCCCTACCCCCTACCCCATAGCCCTTACCCCTACCCCATAGCCCTTACCCCCTACCCTACCCCATAGCCCTTACCCCCCACTACCCCATAGCCCTTACCCCCCTACCCCATAGCCCTACCCCCCTACCCCCATAGCCCTTACCCCCTACCCCCTACCCCCTACCCCATAGCCCTTACCCCCTACCCCATAGCCCTTACCCCCTACCCCATAGCCCCTACCCCCTACCCCATAGCCCTTACCCCCTACCCCATAGCCCCTACCCCCCTACCCCATAGCCCTACCCTCTACCCCATAGCCCTTACCCCCCTACCCCATAGCCCTTACCCCCTACCCCATAGCCCCTACCCCCTACCCCATAGCCCTTACCCCCCACCCCATAGCCCTTACCCCCTACCCCATAGCCCTTACCCCCTACCCCATAGCCCTTACCCCCTACCCCATAGCCCCTACCCCCTACCCCATAGCCCTTACCCCCTACCCCATAGCCCTTACCCCCCTACCCCATAGCCCTTACCCCCCTACCCCATAGCCCTTACCCCCTACCCCATAGCCCTTACCCCCTACCCCCATAGCCCTACCCCCTACCCCATAGCCCCTACCCCCTACCCCCAGCCCTACCCCCTACCCCATAGCCCTTACCCCCCTACCCCATAGCCCCTACCCCCCTACCCCCTACCCCCTACCCCATAGCCCTTACCCCCTACCCCATAGCCCTTACCCCCTACCCCATAGCCCTTACCCCCTACCCCATAGCCCTTACCCCCTACCCCATAGCCCTTACCCCCTACCCCATAGCCCTTACCCCCTACCCCATAGCCCCTTACCCCCCTAGCCCCATAGCCCTTACCCCCCTACCCCATAGCCCCTACCCCCCTACCCCATAGCCCTTACCCCCTACCCCATAGCCCCTACCCCCCTACCCCATAGCCCTTACCCCCCCTACCCCATAGCCCCTTACCCCCTACCCCATAGCCCCTTACCCCCTACCCCCATAGCCCTTACCCCCTACCCCATAGCCCTTACCCCCTACCCCATAGCCCTTACCCCCTACCCCATAGCCCTTACCCCCTACCCCATAGCCCTTACCCCCTACCCCCATAGCCCTTACCCCTACCCCCATAGCCCTTACCCCCCTACCCCATAGCCCTTACCCCCTACCCCATAGCCCTTACCCCCTACCCCATAGCCCTTACCCCCCTACCCCATAGCCCCTACCCCTACCCCATAGCCCTTACCCCCCTACCCCATAGCCCTTACCCCCTACCCCATAGCCCTTACCCCCTACCCCATAGCCCTTACCCCCTACCCCATAGCCCTTACCCCCTACCCCATAGCCCTTACCCCCTACCCCATAGCCCTTACCCCCTACCCCATAGCCCCTACCCCCTACCCCATAGCCCCATACCCCCTACCCCATAGCCCTTACCCCCTACCCCATAGCCCTTACCCCCTACCCCATAGCCCTTACCCCCTACCCCATAGCCCTTACCCCCTACCCCATAGCCCCTACCCCCTACCCCATAGCCCTTACCCCCTACCCCCTACCCCATAGCCCTTACCCCCTACCCCCATAGCCCTACCCCCTACCCCATAGCCCTTACCCCCCACCCCATAGCCCTTACCCCCCTACCCCATAGCCCTTACCCCCTACCCCATAGTCCCCCTACCCCATAGCCCCTTATCCCCTACCCCATAGCCCTACCCCCTACCCCATATACCCCCTACCCCCATAGCCCTTACCCCCCTAACCCCATAGCCCTTACCCCCCTACCCCATAGCCCTTACCCCCTACCCCATAGCCCCTTACCCCCTACCCCATAGCCCCCTACCCCCCTACCCCATAGCCCTTACCCCCCTACCCCATAGCCCTTACCCCCCTACCCCCATAGCCCCTTACCCCCCTACCCCATAGCCCTTACCCCCCACCCCATAGCCCTTACCCCCTACCCCATAGCCCCCTTACCCCCTACCCCATAGCCCTTACCCCCTACCCCATAGCCCTTACCCCCCTACCCCATAGCCCTTACCCCCCTACCCCATAGCCCTTACCCCCCTACCCCATAGCCCTTACCCCCTACCCCATAGCCCTTACCCCCTACCCCATAGCCCCTACCCCCTACCCCATAGCCCTTACCCCCTACCCCATAGCCCTTACCCCCCTACCCCCATAGCCCCTACCCCCATAGCCCTTACCCCCTACCCCATAGCCCTTACCCCCTACCCCCATAGCCCCTTACCCCCTACCCCATAGCCCTTACCCCCTACCCCATAGCCCTTACCCCCTACCCCCTAGCCCTTACCCCCTACCCCCTAGCCCCTTACCCCCTACCCCATAGCCCTTACCCCCTACCCCATAGCCCTTACCCCCT
Organism: Coregonus clupeaformis; assembly: GCF_020615455.1. Taxonomy (NCBI): domain Eukaryota; kingdom Metazoa; phylum Chordata; class Actinopteri; order Salmoniformes; family Salmonidae; genus Coregonus; species Coregonus clupeaformis. Next base: position 404,665 of record NW_025533539.1, read on the forward strand.
ACCCCATAGCCCTTACCCCCTACCCCATAGCCCTTACCCCCTACCCCATAGCCCTTACCCCCTACCCCATAGCCCTTACCCCCTACCCCATAGCCCTTACCCCCCTACCCCATAGCCCCTTACCCCCTACCCCATAGCCCCTTACCCCCTGCCCCATAGCCTTCCTTACCCCCCTACCCCATAGCCCACCCCTACCCCATAGCCCTTACCCCCCTACCCCATAGCCCTTACCCCCTACCCCATAGCCCTTACCCCCTACCCCATAGCCCTTACCCCCTACCCCCTACCCCATAGCCCTTACCCCCTACCCCATAGCCCCTACCCCCCTACCCCATAGCCCCTTACCCCCTACCCCATAGCCCCCTACCCCCTACCCCCTACCCCATAGCCCCTTACCCCCTACCCCATAGCCCTTACCCCTACCCCATAGCCCCCTACCCCCTACCCCCATAGCCCCTTACCCCCTACCCCATAGCCCTTACCCCCACCCCCTAGCCCCTACCCCCATAGCCCTTACCCCCTACCCCCCTACCCCATAGCCCCTTACCCCCTACCCCATAGCCCTTACCCCCTACCCCATAGCCCTTACCCCCTACCCCCATAGCCCTTACCCCCTACCCCCATAGCCCTTACCCCCCTACCCCATAGCCCTTACCCCCCTACCCCATAGCCCTTACCCCCTACCCCCATAGCCCTTACCCCCTACCCCATAGCCCCTACCCCCTACCCCCTACCCCCTAGCCCCTTAGCCCTACCCCCTACCCCATAGCACCCCCTACCCCCATAGCCCTACCCCCTAGCCCTTACCCCCTACCCCCTAGCCCCTACCCCCTACCCCATAGCCCCTTACCCCCTACCCCATAGCCCTTACCCCCCTACCCCCATAGCCCCTTACCCCCCACCCCATAGCCCTTACCCCCTACCCCCTACCCCCTTACCCCCTACCCCATAGCCCTTACCCCCTACCCCCTTACCCCCCTACCCCCATAGCCCTTACCCCCTACCCCCTACCCCTTACCCCCCTACCCCATAGCCCTTACCCCCTACCCCTTACCCCTTACCCCCCTACCCCATAGCCCTTACCCCCTACCCCCCTACCCCCTACCCCCATAGCCCCTACCCCCTACCCCTACCCCCTACCCCCTACCCCATAGCCCTTACCCCCTACCCCATAGCCCTTACCCCCTACCCCATAGCCCTTACCCCCTACCCCTACCCCTTACCCCCTACCCCATAGCCCTTACCCCCTACCCCATAGCCCTCACCCCCCTACCCCATAGCCCTTACCCCCCTACCCCTTACCCCCTACCCCATAGCCCCTACCCCCTACCCCATAGCCCTTACCCCCTACCCCATAGCCCCTACCCCCTACCCCATAGCCCTTACCCCCCATAGCCCCTACCCCCTACCCCATAGCCCCTACCCCCTACCCCCATAGCCCTTACCCCCCTACCCCCTACCCCATAGCCCTTACCCCCTACCCCATAGCCCCCTACCCCCTACCCCATAGCCCTACCCCCTACCCCCATAGCCCTTACCCCCTACCCCATAGCCCTTACCCCCTACCCCATAGCCCTACCCCCTACCCCATAGCCCTTACCCCCTACCCCATAGCCCTTACCCCCCTACCCCATAGCCCTTACCCCCTACCCCATAGCCCTTACCCCTACCCCATAGCCCCTTACCCCCCTACCCCCCTACCCCATAGCCCTTACCCCCTACCCCATAGCCCTTACCCCCTACCCCATAGCCCTTACCCCCCTACCCCTACCCCCCTACCCCATAGCCCTTACCCCCCTACCCCATAGCCCTTACCCCCTACCCCATAGCCCTTACCCCATAGCCCATAGCCCTTACCCCATAGCCCTTACCCCCTACCCCCTACCCCCTTACCCCCTACCCCATAGCCCTTACCCCCTACCCCATAGCCCTTACCCCCTACCCCCTACCCCTACCCCCTACCCCATAGTAAGCCTAAAGGCTGACTGACTCAACAGGCCACATAACCAGCTCCCTACAGATCTTACACACTATCATGCCCACCTGAACTGGTTTGTTTATGAGAAGGCTCTTTTGGCTCAAGACAAAAGTTCCATAACTCCTCTTTATTTAAAGCATTATTGCCACCAACAAAACCATAGAAGCTCTAGTGTGCCTGTTTTCTTTAGGGCTGGTTTCCTGGACCCAGATTAAACCTACTTCTGGACTAAAACGCACTTTCAAAGGAGATTAGACAGTGCGTTTTAGTCCAGGAGATTAGTCCAGAAAGTCCAGGAAAATGTATCTTAGTGTTGCCATTTGAAAAATTGTATTTATTTATTTGTGTTTTTAATTTCCCTGCTGTCTTTAGTCTTATCTTGACATGAGATCTGTAGAGTTGATGAAATGTAGACTCTCTCTCTCTCTCTCTGTCTCTCTCTGTCTCTCTCTCTCTCTCTCTCTCTCTCTCTCTCTCTCTCTCTCTCTCTCTCTCTCTCTCTCTCTCTCTCTCTCTCTCTCTCTCTCTCTGTCTCTGTCTCTGTCTCTGTCTCTGTCTCTGTCTCTCTCTCTGTCTCTGTCTCTGTCTCTGTCTCTCTCTCTCTCTGTCTCTCTCTGTCTCTCTCTCTCTGTCTCTCTCTGTCTCTCTCTCTCTGTCTCTGTCTCTCTGTCTCTCTCTCTCTGTCTCTCTCTCTCTGTCTCTCTCTCTCTCTCTGTCTCTGTCTCTCTGTCTCTCTCTCTCTGTCTCTCTCTCTCTGTCTCTCTCTCTCTGTCTCTCTCTCTCTCTCTCTCTCTCTCTCTCTCTCTCTCTCTCTCTCTCTCTCGCAGGTGTCCAAAGTGTCTGTGTCTCAGTGTGAACAGCAGCCTGACTGCCAGTCCTGTCTGTCTGTCAGAGACCCTTACTGTGGATGGTGTGTCCTTGAGGGAAGGTACTGTACACCCACACACCCACACACCCACACACCCACACACCCACACACCCACACACCCACACACCCACACACCCACACACCCACACACCCACACACCCACACACCCACACACCCACACACCCACACACCCACACACCCACACACCCACACACCCACACACCCACACACCCCTACACCCACACACCCACACACCCACACACCCACACACCCACACACCCACACACCCACACACCCCTACACCCACACACCCACACACCCCTACACCCACACACCCACACACCCACACACCCACACACCCACACACCCACACACCCACACACCCACACACCCACACACCCACACACCCACACACCCCTACACCCACACACCCACACACCCACACACCCACACACCCACACACCCCTACACCCACACACCCACACACCCACACACCCACACCGGTCACTAGTGGATACTTCTTTAGTACCATAGTTGATATCTCAGAACACATTACAGCAGCGCCTGTCTATCTAGATGTTTACCATATGAGGTTATGTTATCTGGAGATGGTGAGTTATCTGGAGCAGTTCAGGTAAACATCATGTATACAGTAGGTGACAACCAGACCAGAACACATTGTCTGCCGTCTCCATGTTAATCTGTGTTTTTATTCTCCTTTATTCAGATGTACTCGTCGAATGGAGTGTAGTCGTGAGGGCCAGGCCAACCACTGGCTATGGAGCTACCAGCCTGCCAACCAGCCTGCCAACCAGCCTGCCTCCCAGTGTGTGACTGTCCAGAGCTTGGAGCCTGCCATCCAAAGCAGAGAGGAGGAGACTCAGGTGGGTAGAACTGTGGGATTATAGTATAGAATAAAAGTAGGGAACTCCAAATATTGTTCATCTACCTGCTGTTGTTGATTCAGGAAAATCAGTGTCTGATTTAGACCTGACAAACCAGGTGACTTCTCTAGCTAATCATTAAAACTACCCATTAACTCATGCCATGTGTTTACTCCAGAAATGGATCAATTAAGTGTCATTCTGGAGTAAAAAAACATGGCATGAGGTGATATGTAGAAACAGGGTGAGACTCACTGTAGTAAAACTCAATGGAGAAGAAAAAGTGACTCTACGTCAGGATAATCCAAACATAGTTCAGTTAACGTTTGTTGTTGTATCCTCTGCCAGGTTTCTCTTGTAGTGGCCCAGCTGCCCACCCTGTCAGAGGAGGAGTCTCTGTCCTGCTCCTTCGGAACCCTCCCCCCTCAACCAGCTGTCGTCACGGGAACCACCATAACCTGTCAATCACCTCTGCCTGAGCTCCTCCCACCCAGCCCACCAGGAAGTGGTAGGGGGACATTTTATTTAATGTTTTATATCTGTAAATATTATTTTTTAGATAATTGATTATTTATCCAGGTTTGTTGAGATACAATACCATGAGAGATTTAGTCCAAGACAGCCATGGTTGTATCACATTACTAGATTTATTTTGATCGGTTGTGAGTCACGGCCAGTTGCTTTGTGCCAAACTTAGACCCCGGCCTATTGACAGCAAATAAATAGAGTTATAGCCAAGTTTAGGTACAGTACATGACCAAACGTATCTGGACACCTGCTCGTCCAACATCTCATTCCAAAATCATGGGCATTAATATGGAGTTGGTCCCCCCTTTGCTGCTATAACAGCCTCCACTCTTCTGGGAAGGCTTTCCACTAGATGTTGGAACATTGCTGCGGGGACTTGCTTCCATTCAGCCACGAGAGCATTAGTGAGGTCGGGCACTGATGTTGGGCGATTAGGCCTGGCTCGCAGTCAGCGTTCCAATTCATCCCAAAGGTGTTCGATGGGGTTGAGGTCAAGGCTCTGTGCAGGCCAGTCAAGTTCTTCCACACCGATCTCGACAAACCATTTCTGTATGGACCTCGCTTAGTGCACGGGTGCATTGTCATGCTGAAACAGGAAAGGGCCTTCCCCAAACTGTTGCCACAAAGTTGGAACCACAGAATGTTTTAGAATGTCATTGTATGCTGTAGCGTTAAGATTTCCCTTCACTGGAACTAAGGGGCCTAGTCCGAACCATGAAAAACAGCCCCAGACCATTATTCCTCCTCCACCAAACTTTACAGTTGGCACTATGCATTGGGGCAGGTAGCATTCTCCTGGCATCCGCCAAACCCAGATTTATCCATCGGACTGCCAGATGGTGACGCTTGAGAACGCGTTTCCACTGCTCCAGAGTCCAATGGCGCAAGCTTTACACCACTCCAGTCGATGCTTGGCATTGTGCATGGTGATCTTAGACTTGTGTGCAGCTGCTCGGCCATGGAAACCCATTTCATGAAGCTCCCGACGAACAGTTATTGTGTAGACGTTGCTTTCAGAGGCCGTTTGGAACTCGGTAGTGAGTGTTGCAACTGAGGACAGACAATTTTTACGCGCTTCAGCACTTCAGCACCTGTTCTGTGAGCTTGTGTGGCCTACCACTTCGCAGCTGAGCCGTTGTTGCTCCTAGACGTTTCCACTTCACAATAACAGCACTTACAGTTGACCGGGGCAGCTCTAGCAGGGCAGAAATTTGACAAACTGACTTGTTGGAAAGGTGGCATCCTATGACGGTGCAAGTCACTGAGCTCGTCAATAAGGCCATTCTACTGCCAATGTTTGTCTATAGAGATAGCACGGCTGTGGGCTCGATTTTATACACCTGTCAGCAACGGTTGTGGCTGAAATAGCCGAATCCACTATTTGAAGGGGTGTCCACATACTGCTGTATATATAGTGTATCTCTATTAGAATATAGTATATATAGTATATAGCAATCTATACATACTTACAACAAGGATTTATTACTGTAAGGATCAGATCATGTTCGAAAGGAACATAATCAGAGTTCAAATCAATCACATTTTATTTCTCACTTGCTTCGTAAACAACAAGTGTAGACTAACAGTGAAATGCTGACTGACGGGTCTGACGGGTCTGGTCAACGCAGAGATAAAGATGAAAAGACATGAACAAATATAAATAGTGAAACGAGGAATAAATACAAAATAAATAACATTAACGAGGAAAAAAATAACACGGCTATATACAGGGAGTACCAGTACCGAGGCGATGTGCAGGGGTATGAGGTAATCCTTAATAGTTTTCAAGCCCTGCCACATCCGACGAGCGTCAGAGCCGGTGTAGTACGATTCGATCTTAGTCCTGTATTGACTCTTTGCCTGTTTGATGGTTCGTCGGAGGGCATAGCGGGATTTCTTATAAGCGTCCGGGTTAGAGTCCCGCACCTTTAAAGACTTTTTGCTTTATGCTGCGGATGTTGCCTGTAATCCATGGCCTCAGTGGAATTCCAGACTAACTCGTCATTAGCAGCCGATAAGATCCACAAATGTGTGAATTACCCCCCAGAGCATCCGTAAATCGCTCTGGCCCTGGAGCTAGCAAGAGAAGGCTCCCCTGAGCCGGCCCGACTACGGTCTGGAGGCGAGCCAGGAAAGGTAACAATGGTCACTGTGGGGGACGACGTCAACTCACTTATTAATGAAGCCGGTGACTGATGTGGTAAACTCCTCAATGTTATCGGATGAATCCCGGAACATATTCCAGTCTGCGCTAGCAAAACAGTCCGCTTCATCGGACCACTTCCGTATTGAGCGCGTCACTGGTACTTCCTGTTTGTGTTTTTGCTTGTAAGCAGGAAGCAGGAGGGTAGAGGATATGCTCTGATTTGCCAAGGGGAGGGCGAGGGAGGGCCTTGTCTGTGTGTGGAGTAAAGGTGATCTAGAGTTTTGTAACCTCTAGTTGCAGAAGTGACATGCTGGTAAAAATGAGGTAATACGGATTTCAGTTTCCCTACACTAAAATCACCGGCCACAAGAAACACCGGCTCTGAATGTGCATTTTCTTGTTTGCTTATGGCCCTATAAAGCTTGTTGAGTGAGGTCTTAGTGCCAGCATCAGTTTGTGGTGGTAAATAGACAGCTACGAAAAATCTAGATGAAAAAAGTATTGGTAAATAGTGTGGTCTACAGCTTATCATGAGGTACTCTAACTCAGGCGAGCAGAACCTCGAGACTTCCTTAACATTAGAGATAGCGCACCAGCTTCTGTTAACAAAAAACACACACGCCTCTTCCTTAGTCTTACCCGAGTCTGCCGTGCGGTCTTCACGATGCATAGAAAAACCAACGAGATGAATATTATCCATGTCCCCCGTTCAGCCACGACTCGGAGAAACGTAGGATATTAGTTTTTCGGGTCCCGTTGATAGGATAGTCTCGAACTGAGCTCGTCCAGTTTGTTCTCCAGTGACTGCATGTTCACCAATAGAACTTTGAAGTTCCAGGGAGTTGGTCCGGAGTAAGCAGAACGTCCACAGCTGCTGACTCGTTGAGGTAGAAATCTTCATCCAAATCGAGGTTAGCGATCGATGCTCTGATGTCATAGGAAACAATGGTGGAGACGTTATGTACAAAAAAAAGTTACGATCAGCGTAAAAAAAAAACACACAAAATAGCAGTGGGCCGTAAGACAGCAGCTATCCACTGCAGCGCCATCTTTCATCCCAAACATATGTGAAGCTTATGCTCCTCCTTCAGATTCATCTGATGATGATCCGGTTTTTTTCTCAATACAGAAATGATTCAATTTCAGGCAGAGGGTAAAGTGCTTCTTTGTGGAGATTTCAATTCGAGAGCAGGTTCTGAGCCTGACTACACTGACGCGGGAGGTAACCCCTCCATGTTCACCCCTCCACAACACCTCTCCCTTCCCTCCTGTCTCTATAGACCACATGTCTCTGCGTGTGTCTGTGATGTTCGGAGACGTGACCATCTCTAGCAGTGACATCATCTTCTATGACTGTCGAGCTGTGGGACGACTCAACACCACCTCCCCGTAAGATATAGCACACACACACACCGTACACACACATACACACACACCGTACACACACATACACACACACCGTACACACACTCACACACACACACACACACCGTACACACACACACACACCATACACACACACCGTACACACACTCACACACACACACACACACCGTACACACACACACACACCGTACACACACACCGTACACACACATACACACACACCGTACACACACTCACACACACACACACACACCGTACACACACACACACACCATACACACACACCGTACACACACTCACACACACACACACACACCGTACACACACACACACACCGTACACACACACACCGTACACACACACACACCGTACACGCACACACACACCGTACACACACACACACCGTACACACACACACACCATACACACACACACACACACACACACCACACACACACACACACACCGTACACACACACACACTGCATACACACACACACCATACACACACACACACACCGTACACACACACACACACACACACACACGTACACACACACACACACACACACACACCGTACACACACACACACACACAAACACACCGTACACACACAAACACACCGTACACACACACACACACTGTATATTTCTATATTTAGTCTCACATGTGCTCATACACTTAAAGGGAAACTCCACAATTTTTTACAAATATTTGTGCATTATCATGATGATACTTTGCTTCTTCCCTTTAAAGAAAAATTCCACAATCTCTATTTTGGTGTTTCATTATTGTTGATATAGGGGTCAAAATATTTTGCATGTCAGCACTCACGTTTTCAAGATGTATAACTTTCAAAGTACAGAAATACTGCCGGTATGATGCATTTTGCATCCTATGATGCTGCGTTTTGCATGATATGTTAGAGCCGTACAGGATCTAAATCCACATGTCTCTCTGTGTTAGGTGTATGGCGTGTGTGGGCAGTGTTTGGCCATATCCATATGTCTCTCTGTATTCTAGGTGTATGGCGTGTGTGAGCAGTGTTTGGCCATATCCATATGTCTCTCTGTATTCTAGGTGTATGGCGTGTGTGGGCAGTGTTTGGCCATATCCATATGTCTCTCTGTATTCTAGGTGTATGGCGTGTGTGGGCAGTGTTTGGCCATATCCATATGTCTCTCTGTATTCTAGGTGTATGGCGTGTGTGGGCAGTGTTTGGCCATATCCATATGTCTCTCTGTATTCTAGGTGTATGGCGTGTGTGGGCAGTGTTTGGCCATATCCATATGTCTCTCTGTATTCTAGGTGTATGGCATATGTGGGCAGTGTTTGGCCATATCCATATGTCTCTCTGTATTCTAGGTGTATGGCGTGTGTGGGCAGTGTGTGGCCATGTCACTGGTGTGCTCTGGATGAGCTGTGTTCCCACAACAACAGCTGCCCCAAGCAGCACACCATACACAACTCAGTGGTAAGACAACCCCTAACCCTATCCACCAGGCCTAGGTAACAACTCAGTGGTAAGACAACCCCTAACCCTATCCACCAGGCCTAGGTAACAACTCAGTGGTAAGACAACCCTAACCCTATCCACCAGGCCTAGGTAACAACTCAGTGGTAAGACAACCCTAACCCTATCCACCAGGCCTAGGTAACAACTCAGTGGTAAGACAACCCCTAACCCTATCCACCAGGCCTAGGTAACAACTCAGTGGTAAGACAACCCCTAACCCTATCCACCAGGCCTAGGTAACAACTCACTGGTAAGACAACCCTAACCCTATCCACCAGGCCTAGGTAACAACTCAGTGGTAAGACAAACCTAACCCTATCCACCAGGCCTAGGTAACAACTCAGTGGTAAGACAACCCTAACCCTATCCACCAGGCCTAGGTAACAACTCAGGGGTAAGACATCCCCTAACCCTATCCACCAGGCCTAGGTAACAACTCACTGGTAAGACAACCCCTAACCCTATCCACCAGGCCTAGGTAACAACTCAGTGGTAAGACAACCCTAACCCTATCCACCAGGCCTAGGTAACAACTCAGTGGTAAGACAACCCTAACCCTATCCACCAGGCCTAGGTAACAACTCAGTGGTAAGACAACCCCTAACCCTATCCACCAGGCCTAGGTAACAACTCAGGGGTAAGACAACCCTAACCCTATCCACCAGGCCTAGATAACAACTCACTGGTAAGACAACCCTAACCCTATCCACCAGGCCTAGGTAACAACTCACTGGTAAGACAACCCTAACCCTATCCACCAGGCCTAGGTAACAACTCAGTGGTAAGACAACCCTAACCCTATCCACCAGGCCTAGGTAACAACTCACTGGTAAGACAACCCTAACCCTATCCACCAGGCCTAAGTAACAACTCAGTGGTAAGACAACCATAACCCTATCCACCAGGCCTAGGTAACAACTCAGTGGTAAGACAACCCTAACCCTATCCACCAGGCCTAAGTAACAACTCAGTGGTAAGACAACCCTAACCCTATCCACCAGGCCTAGGTAACAACTCAGTGGTAAGACAACCCCTAACCCTATCCACCAGGCCTAGGTAACAACTCACTGGTAAGACAACCCCTAACCCTATCCACCAGGCCTAGGTAACAACTCAGTGGTAAGACAACCCCTAACCCTATCCACCAGGCCTAGGTAACAACTCAGTGGTAAGACAACCCTAACCCTATCCACCAGGCCTAGGTAACAACTCAGTGGTAAGACAACCCTAACCCTATCCACCAGGCCTAAGTAACAACTCAGTGGTAAGACAACCCCTAACCCTATCCACCAGGCCTAAGTAACAACTCAGTGGTAAGACAACCCTAACCCTATCCACCAGGCCTAAGTAACAACTCAGTGGTAAGACAACCCCTAACCCTATCCACCAGGCCTAGGTAACAACTCACTGGTAAGACAACCCTAACCCTATCCACCAGGCCTAAGTAACAACTCAGTGGTAAGACAACCCTAACCCTATCCACCAAGCCTAAGTAACATTGCACTGTCCTCTGCTCTCTGACTGAAAATGGATTCTTGTTTTCATAGCCTCTCCTTCTCTCCATTTTATGACACTCCAAGCAGTAATATAATATTCTCCCTGCCACCACTAGGAGCAGCGATTGGAGCCGCGGGGTCCCGACTCTTGTCCCTTTGTGTGGGCTCTACAGAGTTCTCCTCTGGTCCCCGTGGGCTTCCTGTTTCCTGTTTTGGTACTGCTGGGCAGGAACCTGGACGTGTTTCAGGTATGTTTTTCTATACATGTGGAAAATGATATAACGCACATCCCAGGGTTAATAAGTAGATGTTGGAGATCAATGAACATGTTCATGAAACCTTTAGAATACTCTGTACACTGCCCTGTATGGCTTATCTAGTGGGTTTATTAAAACCGTCCGGTCTTTACTAATGATGCAGACATTAAGATAATAAAATGGGTAGTGTGTTTGGAGATGAGACACCGTGTTTGTGTGTTGTCATCTTCAGGGGGAGGAGCAGTATGCGTGTGTGGTGGTCATTGTGGGGGAGGAGCTTAAACTGAACGCCACTCTGAAGAAAGACCCGGAAACCAAGACCTACACCTTCACCTGCTCTGCCCACCAGGTATTCACGACACAAACCCTGACACACACATTTGTGACTACATTTCCCAATTGAGTCGTATGTACCATTTCCAAGATTGTCTTTTTTGTACATTTTATAAAAGAACAGACGCAGAGCTTCAAAATTGTAATATCATACACTACAGTTGGTAATATCATACACTACAGTTGGTAATATCAAACACTACAGTTGGTAATATCAAACACTACAGTTGGTAATATCAAACACTACAGTTGGTAATATCAAACACTACAGTTCGGGGAAACATGGGAAAGTTATGCTTATTTGAAATGCGATAAACCTGTTATTCCACCTTGTAGACAAGCACCAGAAAATCCCCTTGACAGTTTTTCACACTTGCTCGAGAGCTCTTTTTTGAGTATGCCGATTCAGCATCATTCACACCCTCTTAAGCCTTAGCCCCACCCATCTCTTTAAGCGTTCACGTGAGGCCATTTGCTAAACTGAGTGATTAAGGTAGTGTAGTATGTGGGAATCGAACCCACATACTACAAACGCCATGCTCTACCAACTAAGCTACCTCCCTGCCGGCCATTCCCTCCCCTACCCTGGACGACGCTAGGCCAATTGTGCACCGCCCCATGGGGTCTCCCGGTCGCGGCCGGCTACGACAGAGCCTGGATTCGAACCAGGATCTCTAGTGGCACAGCTAGCTCTGCGATGCAGTGCCTTAGACCACTGCGCCACTCGGGAGGTTAACAACTCAGTTGTCCATTGCTAAATCTGCAGTAAACTACTATTTAGGGAAGCCCCTCGTTATGTTATAGATAGTAGCCTGTGGCATGGCAGACCAATCAGGACTCATCTCTTGGCATGACCAGCCCCTACCATTATCTCAGCCAATCAAGGCTAGCCAGGAAGAATCCTTTCTCTGTGAGAAATAAACTAGGCTCGTAATTTAACATTTTTATTCATATTTACAGATCACCTACGAGTTTGTTATTAAGGCACATGAAAGTTCACATGTTCAAAAAACGATTAGAGACTCGAGTCTTCTTGGGTATGACCCTACAAGCTTGGCACACCTGTATTTAGGGAGTTTCTCCCATTCTTCTCTGCAGATCCTCTCAAGCGCTGTCAGGTTGGATGGGGAGCGTCGCTGCACAGATATTTTCAGGTCTCTCCAGAGATGTTTGATCGGGGTTCAAGTCCGGGCTCTGGCTGGGCCACTCAAGGACATTCAGAGACTTATCCCGAAGCCACTCCTGCATTGTCTTGGCTGTGTGCTTAGGGTCGTTGTCCTGTTGGAAGTTGAACCTTCGCCCTAGTCTGAGGTCCTGAGCGCTCTGGAGCAGGTTTTCATCAAGGATCTCTTTACTTTGCTCCGTTAATCTTTCCCTCGATCCTGACTAGTCTCCCAGTCCCTGCTGCTGAAAAACATCCCCACAGCATGATGCTGCCACCACCATGCTTCACCGTAGGGATGGTGCCAGGTTTCCTCCAGACGTGACGCTTGGCATTCATTGGTTTTATCATACCAGCAACTCTTGTTTCTCATGGTCTGAGAGTCCTTTAGGTGCCTTTTGGCAAACTCCAAGCAGGCCGTCATGTGCCTTTTACTGAGGAGTGGCTTCTGTCTGGCCACTGTACCATAAAGGGCTAATTGGTGGAGTGTTGCAGAGATGGTTGTCCTTCTGGAAGGTTCTCCCATCTCCACAGAGGAACTCTAAAGCTCTTTCAGAGTGACCATCGGGTTCTTGGTCACCTCCCTGACCAAAGCCCTTCTCCCCCGATTGCTCAGTTTGGCCGGGCGGCCAGCTGTAGGAAGAGTCTTGGTGGTTCCAAACTTCTTCTATTTAAGAATGATGGAGGTCAATGTGTTCTTGGGGACCTTCAATGCTGCAGAAATGTTTTGGTACCCTTCCCCAGATCTGTGCCTCGACACAATCCTGTCTCAGAGCTCTACGGATAATTCCTTCGATCTCATGGCTTGGTTTTTGCTCTGACATGCACTGTCAACTGTATGACCTTATATAGACAGGTGTGTGCTTTTCCAAATGTCCATGTCCAATCAATTGAATTTACCACAGGTGGACTCCAATCAAGTTGTAGAAACATCTCAGGGATGATCAATGGAAACAGAATGCACCTGAGCTCCATATCGAGTCTCATAGCAAAGGGTCTGAATACTTATGTAAATAAGGTATTTCTGTATTTTCACCCAGCCGGACTGTTGGTCTGTCCCAAGCAATAGTAAAAAATTAAGAAAAACCCTTGAATGAGTAGGTGTGTCCAATATTTTGACTGGTAGTGTATATATAACATTTAGAAAATAACTTTCGGTACTTTTCAAGCTTTTCGAATATAAACATAGTTTGTTTGAGTACAAAAACCTGAATATGTATCTTTGATTGAACAAAATGTCTTAGTTTAAATGTGTTAGTTATTAAATGCAACGTTATTTCATAGTTTTGATGTCTTCACTATTATTCTACAATGTAGAAAATAGTATAAATAAAGAAAACCCCTTGAATGAGTAGAATGTGTCCAAACTTTTGACTGGTACTGTATGTATACAGTATACATACACTGAGTGTACTAAACATTAAGGACACCTGCTCTTTCCATGACATGGACTGACCCAGCTATGATCCCTTACTGAACAGCCTCAATCCGTCGGGCCATGGACTCTACAAGGTGTCAAAAGCGTTCCACAGGGATGCTGACCCGTGTTGACTCCAATGCTTCCCACAGTTGTGTCAAGTTGGCTGGACGTCCTTTGGGTGGTGGATCATTCTTGATACACAGACTGTTGAGCGTGAAAAACCCAGCAGCGGTTCTTGACACAAACTGGTGCACCTGGAATCTACTACCATACCCCGTTCAAGGGCATTGTCATGACGTGACTTTCATTAATATGATGACTGTTATTTATCGAATCAACGAACTATGTTTAATTGTTACTCGATTTAAATTAATCATGTAACAATTAACTTATTAGGATTTGGGGCACCACGGAAGAAGTTGTTTATAGAGTTACCATCTCCCGAATTAAACTCTAAAAGGTCTTTACCATCAATATGTATAAAACAGTCAACGTATCAATCATTACTTCTTATCAGTCTCATTCTGAACGGTCGCAGACTTCTTGGATCTGTGAAACACTCTGTGGTAGTGTAGTGTGAAAACACTCCACTACAAGACCAGTTGCTGATCAAATACTTATGTCATGCAATAAAATGCAAACTAATTACTATATGTGTGTATATACAGTGGGGAGAACAAGTATTTGATACACTGCCGATTTTGCAGGTTTTCCTACTTACAAAGCATGTAGAGGTCTGTAATTTTTATCATAGGTACACTTCAACTGTGAGAGACAAAATCTAAAACAAAAATCGAGAAAATCACATTGTATGATTTTAAAGTAATTAATTTGCATTTTATTGCATGACATAAGTATTTGATCACCTACCAACCAGTAAGAATTCCGGCTCTCACAGACCTGTTAGTTTTTCTTTAAGAAGCCCTCCTGTTCTCTACTCATTACCTGTATTAACTGCACCTGTTTGAACTCGTTACCTGTATAAAAGACACCTGTCCACACACTCAATCAAACAGACTCCAACCTCTCCACAATGGCCAAGACCAGAGAGCTGTGTAAGGACATCAGGGATACAATTGTAGACATGCACAAGGCTGGGATGGGCTACAGGACAATAGGCAAGCAGCTTGGTGAGAAGGCAACAACTGTTGGCGCAATTATTAGAAAATGGAAGAAGTTCAAGATGACGGTCAATCACCCTCGGTCTGGGGCTCCATGCAAGATCTCACCTCGTGGGGCATCAATGATCATGAGGAAGGTGAGGGATCAGCCCAGAACTACACGGCAGGACCTGGTCAATGACCTGAAGAGAGCTGGGACCACAGTCTCAAAGAAAACCATTAGTAACACACTACGCCGTCATGAATTAAAATCCTGCAGCGCACGCAAGGTCCCCCTGCTCAAGCCAGCGCATGTCCAGGCCCGTCTGAAGTTTGCCAATGACCATCTGGACGATCCAGAGGAGGAATGGGAGAAGGTCATGTGGTCTGATGAGACAAAAATATAGCTTTTTGGTCTAAACTCCACTTGCCGTGTTTGGAAGAAGAAGAAGGATGAGTACAACCCCAAGAACACCATCCCAACCGTGAAGCATGGAGGTGGAAACATCATTCTTTGGGGATGCTTTTCTGCAAAGGGGACAGGACGACTGCACCGTATTGAGGGGAGGATGGATGGGGCCATGT
Source organism: Coregonus clupeaformis (assembly GCF_020615455.1). Classification (NCBI taxonomy): domain Eukaryota; kingdom Metazoa; phylum Chordata; class Actinopteri; order Salmoniformes; family Salmonidae; genus Coregonus; species Coregonus clupeaformis. Next base: position 420,325 of record NW_025533539.1, read on the forward strand.
ATCGCGAGATCTTGGCCAACAACCTCCTTCCCTCAGTAAGAGCATTAAAGATGGGTCGTGGCTGGGTCTTCCAGCATGACAATGATCCGAAACACACAGACAGGGCAATTAAGGAGTGGCTCCGTAAGAAGCATCTCAAGGTCCTGGAGTGGCCTAGCCAGTCTCCAGACCTGAACCCAATAGAAAATCTTTGGAGGGAGCTGAAAGTCCGTATTGCCCAGTGACAGCCCCGAAACCTGAAGGATCTGGAGAAGGTCTGTATGGAGGAGTGGGCCAAAATCCCTGCTGCAGTGTGTGCAAACCTGGTCAAGACCTACAGGAAACGTATGATCACTGTAATTGCAAACAAAGGTTTCTGTACCAAATATTAAGTTCTGCTTTTCTGATGTATCAAATACTTATCTCATGCTATAAAATGCAAATTAATTACTTAAAAATCATACAATGTGATTTTCTGGATTTTTGTTTTAGATTCCGTCTCTCACAGTTGAAGTGTACCTATGATAAAAATTACAGACCTCTACATGCTTTGTAAGTAGGAAAACCTGCAAAATCGGCAGTGTATCAAATACTTGTTCTCCCCACTGTATATATAAACATGGGGGATTGGAAGTGATGCAGACAATTACATTGATGGAAGTTACAATCTATCTTCAATATTAAGCTGATCTACCCCCTAAGAAAAAAAAAATGACTGATGATTGGCTGAGAGATATTGATGATAAAAAGATTGTGAGGGCTGTTTTGTTAGACTTCAGTGCGGCTTTTGACATTATTGATCATAGTCTGCTGCTGGAAAAACGTATGTGTTATGGCTTTACACCCCCTGTTGTAATGTGGATAAAGACTTACCTGTCTAACAGAACACAGAGGGTGTTCTTTAATGGAAGCCTCTCCAACAAAATCCAGGTAGAATCAGGAATTCCCCAGGGCAGCTGTCTAGGCCCATTACTTTTCAATCTTTACTAATGACATGCCACTGGCTTTGAGTAAAGCCAGAGTGTCTATGTATGCGGATGACTCAACACTATACATGTCAGCGACTGAAATGACTGCAACACTTAACAAAGAGTTGCAGTTAGTTTCAGGGTGGGTGGCAAGGAATAAGTTAGTCCTAATGAGTGGTGGAGAACAGGAGGGCTTCTTAAAGAAAAACTAACAGGTCTGTGAGAGCTGGAATTCTTACTGGTTGGTAGGTGATCAAATACTTATGTCATGCAATAAAATGCAAATTAATTACTTAAAAATCATACAATGTGATTTTCTGGATTTTTGTTTTAGATTCCGTCTCTCACAGTTGAAGTGTACATATGATAAAAATTACAGGCCTCTACATGCTTTGTAAGTAGGAAAACCTGCAAAATCGGCAGTGTATCAAATACTTGTTCTCCCCACTGTATATTATAATAGAACGCATAGCCCCTCGTTGATTATCCCTTACATATACTTTGAATAATCTGAACATTCCACAACATTGTGTCTTACAAATATGGTATGACTTTATATTAAACAATGTTATAACAATGAAACTATATCAAGTGCTCCTCTCTTCTCCTCTCCCTTCTCTCTCCCCTCTGCCCTCCTCTCTCTCCCCTCCTCTCTCTCCCCTCCTCTCTCTCCCCTCTCTCTCCCCTCCTATCTCTCCCCTCCTCTCTCTCCCCTCCTCTCTCTCCCCTCCTCTCTCCCTCCTCTCTCTCCCCTCCTCTCTCTCCCCCTCCTCTCTCTCCCCTCCTCTCTCCCTCCTCTCTCTCCCTCCTCTCTCTCCCCTCCTCTCTCTCCCCTCTCTCCCCTCCTCTCTCTCCCCTCCTCTCTCTCCCCTCTCTCTCCCTCCTCTCTCTCCCCTCCTCTCTCTCCCCTCCTCTCTCCCCCCTCTCTCTCCCTCCTCTCTCCCCTCCTCTCTCTCCCCTCCTCTCTCTCCCTCTCTCTCCCCCTCTCTCTCCCCTCCTCTCTCTCCCTCCTCTCTCTCCCCTCCTCTCTCAGTTCCAGTACCCTTTGAATCAATTGGAGTACTCTGCTCCCATCTATCTACAAAGAGGTTCCCATCGCATCGACTCTGCTCCCAACCTCAGATGTAAGACTTCTCTGTTGTATTCACTTTGTCCTGCTATCACTTGAGAAGGAAGACAATTAATATTCAACAGCTCTTGGAGTACAATGAAAGTGGACTTCAAAAATAGGACATTTTGGAGCGTAACCGGTGTGTTGTCCCACAGTGCAGCTACATTGGAGCGTAACCGGTGTGTCGTCTATATTGGAGCGTAACCGGTGTGTTGTCCCACAGTGCAGCTGTATGACTGTTCGGTGGGACAGTCCGACTGTAGCCAGTGCAGAGCGGTGTCTTCACGGTACGGCTGTGTCTGGTGTGGTGGGGAGTCACCCGGCTGTGTCTACAACCTCTCCTGTACCAGCTCACCTGGGCCGGCTGACACCTGTCCCTCGCCTCAGATCACACAGGTACACACATTTCTCTGACCACCGCTGTCGTATGCCTGGGGTTCAGGGACGTATTTATAAAGTGTCTCAGAGAATAAGTGTTGTTCTAGAAGTTCCCGTGTAGCTCAGTTGGTAGAGCATGGCGCTTGCAACGCCAGGGTTGTGGGTTCGTTTCCCACGGGGGGCCAGTATGAAAAATGTATGCACTCACTAACTGTAAGTCGCTCTGGATAAGAGCGTCTGCTAAATGACTCACTACTGTAGTGGCTCTGGATAAGAGCGTCTGCTAAATGACTAAAATGTAAATGTAGAATCAGGTTCATTATGATCGGAGTTGCTTTGTGAATATCGGCCCTGATCTTCCAATAAAGCTTTTAGTGATACAAAAACAACATTGAGACTGAAGTTACAGAAACAACATTGAGACTGAAGTGACAAAAACAACATTGAGACTGAAGTTTGTCTAACTCCTATACCATGTTGTTTTTGTATATTAGTAAACCCCTTTTCTGTCCTGTTCTGTCCTCTCCTGTTCTGTTCTGTCCTGTTCTGTCCTGTCCTGTTTTGTTCTGTCCTCTCCTGTTCTGTCCTGTTCTGTCCTGTTCTGTCCTCTCCTCTCCTGTCCTCTCCTGTCCTCTCCTGTTCTGTTCTGTCCCTGTCAGATCCAGCCATTGAGTGGTCCGGTGGAGGGAGGAGTTCTGGTCACCATCCATGGGTCCAACCTGGGGATGCACTACCAAGACATCCAGGGAGGAGTGACCGTAGCTGGGGTCAGCTGCCTGCCTCAGCCCCATGGATACCTCATCTCAACCAGGTAATTACACTGTGTGTGTGTGTGTGTGTGTCTGTCTATGTGCATGTGTTTGAAGCTGAGGTCCCCATTTAGCAGTTTTTTCTGACGTCCCCACTTTTCACATAAACCTGTCTATGTGTGTGATTTCTGTGTATGTGTGTGTGAAGTCCTTATTTTACTGATGTCGCCACTTTTAACATAAACTTGTGTGAAAAGCATTGCAGGCCTTAAAGGGATATTTTGGGATTTTGGCAAGGAGGCCCTTTATCTACTTCCCCAGAGTTAGCATGCTAGCAGATACCCATGGACTTCCAGTCATTGTGCTAACGCTAGTTAGCATTGGCTCGCAAAACTACCTCTTACTACTGGACACAGAGACATAAAAATGGTATTCATGAGTTCATTTGACTCTGGGGAATTAAAGGGCCTAATTGCCAAAGTATCCCCTTAATGCTCAAATCAGTTTTGTTTTTCAAATCCATTTTGGAATATTGACTGTCCAAACAGCATGTTGCAAGTGACCAAATCGGGTTTGTGTGAGTTCAGACAGCAGTCATTTCCTGACATGGTTACGCTCATTGTCATAGTAACGACAGGTGGGTGTGAAGTGGTGTAGGCTGATTGGTGGTGGTGCTCGTGCTTCCTGTCACTCAGAAGTTATGTAGCAAGCTAAGGTGACAGCAATGCCCGCCATGGGCGTTCCCCAACTGCTTTGAATGATCTAAATCATAGTGTAAGAACACTTTATTTAAAACCTCAAAGGATGAGATGATCCAACTTTCAAAAAAAGTCATTTTTGTCTAGCCACAGCAGTCAACTGGCTAGCTAGGTAGCTGGTTAGCGTTCTAAGACATTCACTAATTTGTTTGTAAACAATTAACAAGCTAGTTAGCTACCACACGTTCTCGTCAAACAGTCAACAGAGTAGCTAGCAAGAAACAAGATATGCCCAATAACTGTCTAAAAACCACTTGAGGGCAATTAAATCAGATTTGACCATTCAGACACAAGTCGCATGGCCAGGAATACGATTTATATCGGACTTCAAACCACCTACGAAGGTGGTTTGAAATGTGGGTTGAAATATCCGATTCCATGTGCTTTTTGGCTGTTCAGACTGCAGGAAAAATAACAGGTTATTCCCAAAAAAATGGATTTGAGTCACTTCAAACGTGAACTTAAGGTCAGCTCTGTGTTTGTGTTTGTTTTTCCTGTGTGTTTCAGGATAGTGTGTGTAGTGTACGCTAATTGTCTGGTCGTGTGTGTGTGTGTGTGTGTGTGTGTGTGTGTGTGTGTGTGTGTGTGTGTGTGTGTGTTCCAGGATAGTGTGTGAGCTCCAGCCCAGTAAACAGGAGACAGAGGGACCAGTCGTTGTTACCGTGGGAGACTCAGAACCAGGACAGTCACTGCAGACATTCACCTACCAGGTACTCACTCACTCACTCACTCACTCACTTCTCTGGCTTAAAAAACCCTGTGTTATCCTGGAGCACGAGTACAGGACATTACAAGACTGCTTTCCTGACGTTTTACGACAGCTGCCGGGAGCTGGCACTGTCGTAGTCCATGTGGGGTCAAACGACATCAGGAGGGCTAGCTCGGAACTGCTGAAAAATGGATTTTAAAGAACTGATTCTAGCTCTGAAAGATTCCAAAAAGCGGCCAATTATTTCAGGCCCGGTACCATCGCTGGGCCGCGGCTGCTAAACGTTTAGCAGGCTACTCAAGTCAAATCTAATTGTATTTGTCACATGTGTAGACCTTTCCATGAAATTATACTTACATGCCCTTAACCAACAATGCAGTTTTAAGAAAAATAAGAGTTTATTTTGTAAATATTTTAAGTAAAAAAAAAAAAAGTTACACAATAAAATAACAATAACAAGGGTATTTATACAGGGGGTACTGGTACCGAGTCAGTGCGGGGGTACAAGTTTGTCGAGGTAATTGAGGGAGTGTATACAGTACCAGTCAAAAGATTGGACACACCTACTCATTCAAGGATTATTTTATTTTTTTACTATTTTCTACAATGTAGAACAATAGTGAAGACATCAAAACTATGAAATATTACACATATGGAATCATTTAGTAACCAAAAAAGTATTAAACAAATCAAAATATATTTTAGATTTTAGATTCTTCAAAGTAGCCACCCTTTGCCTTGATGACAGCTTTGTTGGGTTGAGGTTGGGTGATTGTGGAGGCCAGGTCATCTGATGCAGCACTCCATCACTCTCCTTCTTGGTCAAATAGCCCTTACACAGCCTGGAGGTGTGTTGGGTCATTGTCCTGTTGAAAAACAAATGATAGTCCCACTAAGCCCAAACCAGATGGGATGGCGTATCGCTGCAGAATATTGTGGTAGCCATGCTGGTTAAGTGTGCCTTGAATTCTAAATAAATCACAGACAGTGTCACCAGCAAAGCACCCCCACACCTCCTCCTCCATGCTTCACGGTGGGAACCACACATGCAGAGATCATCCATTCACCTACTCTGCGTCTCACAAAGACACGGCGGTTGGAACCAAAAATCTCAAATTTGGACTCATCAGACCAAAGGACAGATTTCCACCGGTCTAATGTCCATTGCTCGTGTTTCTTGGCCCGAGCAAGTCTCTTCTTGTAATTGGTGTCCTTTATTAGTGGTTTCTTTGCAGCAATTCAACCATGAAGGCCTGATTCACACAGTCTCCTCTGAACAGTTGATGTTGAGATGTGTCTGTTACTTGAACTCTGTGAAGCGTTTATTTGGGCTGCAATCTGAGGTACAGTTAATTGCCGAGGCTGGTAACTCTAATGAACTTATCCTCTGCAGCAGAGGTAACTCTGGGTCTTCCTTTCATGTGGCGGTCCTCATGAGAGCCAATTTCATCATAGCGCTTGATGGTTTTTGCGAGTGCAATTGAAGAAACTTTCAAAGTTCTTGAAATGTTCCGGATTGACTGACCTTCATGTCTTAAAGTAATGATGGACTGTCGTTTCTCTTTGCTTATTTGAGCTGTTCTTGCCATAATATGGACTTGGTCTTTTACCAAATAGGGCTCTTCTGTATACCACACCTACCTTGTCACAACACAACTGATTGGCTCAAACGCATTAAGAAGGAAAGAAATTCCACAAATGAACTTTTAAAAAGGCACACCTGTTAATTGAAATGCATTCCAGGTGACTACCTCATGAAGCTGGTTGAGAGAATACCAAGAGTGTACAAAGCTGTCATCAAGGCAAAGGGTGGCTATTTGAAGAATCTCAAATATAAAATATATTATTTTTTTTTTTAAGTTATAATTTTTTTTTAGACTAAGATTTTTACTGTACCCTGCAATCACACCTGCAACCCTGCACATGTGACTATTAAACACTGATTCTGACCCCCAGTTGACTGGTATAGTCCCTGATAAGGGTCCTGTATGAGGAGGGACCACCCTGACCGTCTAGAGTTATAGTTTGGGTTAGATACTACAGTATAACCATGTCTCTCTGTGTATAGGACCCCCAGTTGACTGGTATAGTCCCTGATAAGGGCCCTCTATCAGGAGGGAGCACCCTGACCGTCCAGGGGACTCGGCTGCTAACGGGACAGAGGAAGGACCTGACTGCATACGTAGGACAACAACCCTGCTACATGTAAATACCTCTACTATTACTTCTTTAGCTGTCTCTCTCTCGCTCGCTCTCTGTGTCGGTGTCCCCCCATCCCCCCTCTCTCTCTCACACACACACAATAACTCTGCTACAGTGTTGAGGAGGTGAAAGGGACCCAGTTGGTGTGTAGGACCAACCCTAGTAACCAGACAGACACCATAATAATAACTATGTCTCTCTCTCTCTCTCTCTCTCTCTCTCTCTCTCTCTCTCTCTCTCTCTCTCTCTCTCTCTCTCTCTCTCTCTCTCTCTCTCTCTCTCTCTCTCTCTCTCTCTCTCTCTCTCTCTCTCTCTCTCTCTCTCTTCTCTCCTCTCCTCTCCTCTCCTCTCCTCTCCTCTCCTCTCTTGTCCAGTGTTGAGGAGGTGAATGGGACTCACCTGGTATGCAGGACCAGCCCCAGTAACCAGACAGCAGAGCTGACAGTGCGGGTGTTGTTTGGGAAGGCAGAGAGGAGGGTACCTGGGCAGGTGTTTCGCTACATGGAGGACCCCGTCATCACCAAGGCCTTTCCTGCTGAGAGCTTCTACGAGTGAGGAACACTGGAACCCTATTCCCTATACACCCTGGTCAAAAGTAGTGCACTACATAGGGAATAGGGCAGTATATAGGGAATAGGGCACTACATAGGGAATAGGGCAGTATAAAGGGAATAGGGCAGTATATAGGGCGGTATGTAGGGAATAGGGCAGTATATAGGGAATAGGGCAGTATATAGGGAATAGGGCACTACATAGGGAATAGGGCGGTACATAGGGAATAGGGCGGTATATAGGGAATAGGGCAGTATATAGGGCGGTATGTAGGGAATAGGGCAGTACATAGGGAAGTATGTAGGGAATAGGGCAGTATATAGGGAATAGGGCAGTATATAGGGAATAGGGCACTACATAGGGAATAGGGCAGTACATAGGGAATAGGGCACTACATAGGGAATAGGGCACTACATAGGGAAGTATGTAGGGAATAGGGCAGTATATAGGGAAGTATGTAGGGAATAGGGCAGTATATAGGGAATAGGGCACTACATAGGGAATAGGGCAGTACATAGGGAATAGGGAAGTATGTAGGGAATAGGGCAGTATATAGGGAATAGGGCAGTATAAAGGGAATAGGGCAGTATATATGGAATAGGGCAGTACATAGGGAATAGGGCAGTACAAAGGGAATAGGGCAGTATATAGGGCGGTATGTAGGGAATAGGGCAGTACATAGGGAATAGGGCAGTATGTAGGGAATAGGGCAGTATATAGGGAATAGGTTACTACAAAGGGAATAGGGCACTTAATAGGGAATAGGTTACTACATAGGGAATAGGGCAGTATATAGGGAATAGGGCAGTATATAGGGAATATGGCACTATGTAGGGAATAGGGCACTACAAAGGGAATAGGGCACTACATAGGGAATAGGGCACTACATAGGGAATATGGCAGTATATAGGGAATATGGCAGTATATAGGGAATAGGGCAGTATGTAGGGAATAGGGCAGTATATAGGGAATATGGCAGTATATAGGGAATAGGGCAGTATATAGGGAATAGGGCACTACATAGGGAATAGGGCACTACATGGGGAATAGGGCAGTATATAGGGAATAGGGCACTACATGGGGAATAGGGCAGTATATAGGGAATAGGGCAGTATATAGGGAATAGGGCAGTATATAGGGAATAGGGCACTACATAGGGAATAGGGCAGTATATAGGGAATAGGGCAGTATATAGGGAATAGGGCACTACATAGGGAATAGGGCACTACGTAGGGAATAGGGCAGTATATAGGGAATAGGGCAGTATATACGGAATAGGGAAGTGTATAGGGAATAGGGCAGTATATAGGGAATAGGGCAGTATATAGGGAATAGGGAAGTATATAGGGAATATGGCAGTATATAGGGAATAGGGCAGTACATAGGGAATAGTACAGTATATAGGGAATAGGGCACTATGTAGGGAATAGGGCAGTAAATAGGGTGCCATTTAGAACACTTGAATAGCAAATAGTGCTGCAGATACAAAGATTGCTAACTTATACAGTGGATTCGGAAAGTATTCAAACCCCTTGACTTTTTCCACATTTTGTTACGTTACAGCCTTATTCTACAATTGATTACATTAATTTTTCCCTCATCAATCTACACACAATATCCCATAATGACAAAGCGAAAACTGGTTTGTAGAAATTTTTGCAAAATTTATTAAAAATAAAAAACAGAAATACCTTGATTTACATAAGTATTCAGACCCTTTGCTATGAGACTAAAAATTGAGCTCAGGTGCATCCTGTTTCCATTGATCATCCTTGAGATGTTTCTACAACTTGATTGGAGTCCACTTGTGGTAAATTCAATTGATTGGACATGATTTGGAAAGGCACACACCTGTCTATATAAGGTCATACAGTTGTAGTCCCCTGTAGCTCAGTTGGTAGAGCATCGCGCTTGCAACGCCAGGGTTGTGGGTTCGTTTCCCACGGGGGGCCAGTATGAAAAATGTATGCCCTCACTAACTGTAAGTCACTCTGGATAAGAGCGTCTGCTAAATGACTAAATGTAAATGTTGACAGTGCATGTCAGAGCAAAAACCAAGCCATTAGGTCGAAGGAATTGTCAATAGAGCTCCGAGACAATAGAGGGTACCAAAACATTTCTGCAGTATTGAAGGTCCCCAAGAACACAGTGGCCTCCATCATTCTTAAATGGAAGAAGTTTGGAACCACCAAGACTCTTCCTAGAGCTGGCCGCCCGGCCAAACTGAGCAAGCGGGGGAGAAGGACCTTGGTTAGGGAGGTGACCAAGAACCTGATGGTCACTCTGACAGAGCTCCAGAGTTCCTCTGTGGAAATGGGAGAACCTTCCAGAAGGACAACCATCTCTGCAGCACTCCACCAATCAGGCCTTTATGGTAGAGTGGCCAGACGGAAGCCACTCCTCAGTAAAAGGCACATGACAGCCCGCTTGGAGTTTGCCAAAAGGCACCTAAAGGACTCTCAGACCATGAGAAACACATTTCTCTGGTCTGATGAAACCAAGATTGAACTCTTTGGCCTGAATGCCAAGTGTCATGTCTGGAGGAAACCTGGCACCATCCCTACGGTAAAGCATGGTGGTGGCAGCATCATGCTGTGGGGATGGTTTTCAGACTGGAAGACTAGTCAGGATCGAGGGAAAGATGAACGGAGCAAAGTACAGAGAGATCCTTGATGAAAACCTGCTCCAGAGCACTCAGGACCTCAGACTGGGGCGAAGGTTCACCTTCCAACAGGACAACGACCCTAAGCACACAGCCAAGACAACGCAGGAGTGGCTTCGGGACAAGTCTGTGAATGTCCTTGAGAGGCCCAGCCAGAGCCCGGACTTGACCCTGATTGAACAACTCTGGAGAGACCTGAAAATAGCTGTGCAGCGACGCTCCCCATCCAACCTGACTGAGCTTGAGAGGATCTGCAGAGAAGAATGGGAGAAACTCCCCAAATACAGGTGTGCCAAGCTTGTAGCGTCATACCCAAGAAGACCCGAGGCTGTAATCGCTGCCAAAGGTGCTTCAACAAAGTACTGAGTAAAGGGTCTGAATACTGATGTAAATGTGATATTTCAGTTTTTTTATTTCTAGTATATTTGCAAAAATTTGTAAAAACCTGTTTTTGCTTTGTCATTATGGGGTATTGTGTGGAGATTGATGAGTGAAAAACACAATTTAATCCACTTTAGAATAAGGCTGTAACTTTCCGAATGCACTGTAGGTCTGTTAGTCAATCTAAACCAGATAACCTGTAGGTCAATCTAAACCAGATAACCTGTAGGTCAATCTAAACCAGATAACCTGTAGGTCAATCTAAACCAGATAACCTGTAGGTCAATCTAAACCACATAACCTATAGGACTGTGAATAATCATTCAATCTAAACCAGATAGTGTGAAATATCTTATGAAATTAATGTTTTTCCAGGGGTGGACGCGGTATAAAGGTGAGTGGGCGTAGCCTGTACGTGGTGCAGCAGCCAATGATAACTGTGTGGGTGGAGCCTAAAGAGAACATGTTGGTGAGGAGGAGATATGCCAGACTGTGGGCCCAAAACGACCAAATGGCCTTCAACAGCACCATGTCAAAGGTAAAGCCCAGATTGATACTAGACATTTCAATATGGCTGCGTTTACACAGGCAGCCCAATTCTGATATTTTTTTCACTGATTTGGTCTTTTGACCAATCAGATCAGCTCCTTTGCCAATAATTGGACAAAACATCTGAATTGGGCTGCCTGTGTAAACGCAGCCATTGTATTTTCATGTATTTGGTGGATCTCTATCAGTAAGCCTTTACCTGCCTGCCAACCAAAACAAGAGGACCACAATGGACATAAGTTGTTCAACTTTTGTTGTGTTATACTGGATGATTTTAAATGCAGTGTATTGTGTATAGTTGAATTGTGTTTTTTAAATGGGCAAATAAATCAAATCAAATGCATGGGAAAGCTTCTGGACTCCAAGTAATTTGATAACTGATTCAGACCCATCTCTTTAAAAACGAACATCTCTCTCTCTCTCTCGCTGTCTCTCTCTCAGGAGCAGGAGCATTGTACGGTGGTCTCTTCCACTGAGATGACCTGTTTGACCCCACGTGTGACCCCTGACTCTAAGGTCATGGGGGTGTGGTTTGAGCTGGACAACGTTAAGGTGGCGTTTGAGAGCGTCACGGGGAAGGCGTTCTCTTACTACCCCAACCCAGAGCTGTACGCTCTGAACAGAGACGACCCGGACACACCCTACCACTTCAAACCTGGAGGGGTCATCGCTGTGGAGGTGAGATATAATTTTTAAATGTATTCATTTATGTTTATTGTTGTCTTTATTGGTCAAATATCCCCTGTGGGGTCGATGAAATGCTATCTTATGAAGCGACTTGTACGCAGCACACAATGAAATGCATCGTATTACCACTTTATCTGATTTGATTTGGAAGGACCTGACTAACCCATGGATCTCTCTATCTCTCCCCCAGGGTAAGGACCTGACTAACCCATGGATCTCTCTATCTCTCCCCCAGGGTAAGGACCTGACTAACCCATGGATCTCTCTATCTCTCCCCCAGGGTAAGGACCTGACTAACCCATGGATCTCTCTCTCTCCCCCCAGGGTAAGGACGTGACTAACCCATGGATCTCTCTCTCTCCCCCAGGGTAAGGACCTGACTAACCCATGGATCTCTCTCTCCCCCAGGGTAAGGACCTGACTAACCCATGCATCTCTCTATCTCTCCCCCAGGGTAAGGACCTGACTAACCCATGGATCTCTCTATCGCTCCCCCAGGGTAAGGACCTGACTAACCCATGGATCTCTCTCTCTCCCCCAGGGTAAGGACCTGACTAACCCATGGATCTCTCTATCTCTCCCCCAGGGTAAGGACCTGACTAACCCATGGATCTCTCTATCTCTCCCCCAGGGTAAGGACCTGACTAACCCATGGATCTCTCTATCTCTCCCCCAGGGTAAGGACCTGACTAACCCATGGATCTCTCTATCTCTCCCCCAGGGTAAGGACCTGACTAACCCTTGGATGTCTCTATCTCTCCCCCAGGGTAAGGACCTGACTAACCCATGGATGTCTCTATCTCTCCCCCAGGGTAAGGACCTGACTAACCCATGGATGTCTCTATCTCTCCCCCAGGGTAAGGACCTGACTAACCCATGGATCTCTCTATCTCTCCCCCAGGGTAAGGACCTAACTAACCCATGGATCTCTCTATCTCTCCCCCAGGGTAAGGACCTGACTAACCCATGGATCTCTCTATCTCTCCCCCAGGGTAAGGACCTGACTAACCCATGGATCTCTCTATCGCTCCCCCAGGGTAAGGACCTGACTAACCCATGGATCTCTCTATCTCTCCCCCAGGGTAAGGACCTGACTAACCCATGGATCTCTCTATCGCTCCCCCAGGGTAAGGACCTGACTAACCCATGGATCTCTCTATCTCTCCCCCAGGGTAAGGACCTGACTAACCCTTGGATGTCTCTCTCCCCCAGGGTAAGGACCTGACTAACCCATGGATCTCTCTATCGCTCCCCCAGGGTAAGGACCTGACTAACCCATGGATCTCTCTATCTCTCCCCCAGGGTAAGGACCTGACTAACCCTTGGATGTCTCTATCTCTCCCCCAGGGTAAGGACCTGACTAACCCTTGGATGTCTCTCTCCCCCAGGGTAAGGACCTGACTAACCCTTGGATGTCTCTCTCCCCCAGGGTAAGGACCTGACTAACCCTTGGATGTCTCTATCTCTCCCCCAGGGTAAGGACCTGACTAACCCTTGGATGTCTCTCTCCCCCAGGGTAAGGACCTGACTAACCCTTGGATGTCTCTCTCCCCCAGGGTAAGGACCTGACTAACCCATGGATGTCTCTACCTCCCCAGGGTAAGGACCTGACTAACCCATGGATCTCTCTCTCTCCCCCAGGGTAAGGACCTGACTAACCCTTGGATGTCTCTCTCCCCCAGGGTAAGGACCTGACGCGTGCGATGACCCGAAGGGAGGTGGTGGCCAGGTTGGGAGACCAGGAGTGTGAGGTCAAAACTCTGGACAGTACTCACCTGTACTGTGACCCTCCTGAGAAACAGCCAGCCAGTCTGGGGAACAACGAACTGCCCAGCCTTAGGGTTAGTCTACTGTCCCTATACACAGCCTTAGGGGTTAGTCTACTGTCCCTATACACAGCCTTAGGGTTAATCTGTCCCTATACACAGCCTTAGGGTTAGTCTACTGTCCCTATACACAGCCTTAGGGTTAGTCTACTGTCCCTATACACAGCCTTAGGGGTTAGTCTGCTGTCCCTATACACAGCCTTAGGGTTAGTCTGTCCCTATACACAGCCTTAGGGTTAGTCTGTCCCTATCACGCCTTGGTTACTGTCCCTATACACAGCCTTAGGGTAGTCTGTCCTATAAGGTCTACGCCCTAAAGCTTAGGGTTATCTGTCCCTATACACAGCCTTAGGGTTAGTCTACTGTCCTATACACAGCCTTAGGGTTAGTCTGTCCCTATACACAGCCTTAGGGGTTAGTCTACTGTCCCTATACACAGCCTTAGGGTTAGTCTGTCCCTATACACAGCCTTAGGGTTAGTCTGTCCCTATACACAGCCTTAGGGTTAGTCTACTGTCCCTATACACAGCCTTAGGGGTTAGTCTGTCCCTATACACAGCCTTAGGGTTAGTCTACTGTCCCTATACACAGCCTTAGGGTTAGTCTGTCCCTATACAGCCTTAGGGTTAGTCTTGTCCCTATACACAGCCTTAGGGTTAGTCTACTGTCCCTATACACAGCCTTAGGGTTAGTCTACTGTCCCTATACACAGCCTTAGGGTTAGTCTGTCCCTATACACAGCCTTAGGGTTAGTCTACTGTCCCTATACACAGCCTTAGGGTTAGTCTGTCCCTATACACAGCCTTAGGGTTAGCTCTGTCCCTATACACAGCCTTAGGGTTAGTCTACTGTCCCTATACACAGCCTTAGGGGTTAGTCTGCTGTCCCTATACACAGCCTTAGGGGTTAGTCTGTCCCTATACACAGCCTTAGGGTTAGTCTGTCCCTATACACAGCCTTAGGGGTTAGTCTACTGTCCCTATACACAGCCTTAGGGTTAGTCTGTCCCTATACACAGCCTTAGGGTTAGTCTACTGTCCCTATACACAGCCTTAGGGGTTAGTCTACTGTCCCTATACACAGCCTTAGGGTTAGTCTGTCCCTATACACAGCCTTAGGGTTAGTCTGTCCCTATACACAGCCTTAGGGTTAGTCTACTGTCCCTATACACAGCCTTAGGGTTAGTCTCTGTCCCTATACACAGCCTTAGGGTTAGTCTACTGTCCCTATACACAGCCTTAGGGTTAGTCTGTCCCTATACACAGCCTTAGGGTTAGTTCTGTCCCTATACACAGCCTTAGGGTTAGTCCTGTCCCTATACACAGCCTTAGGGTTAGTTCTGTCCCTATACACAGCCTTAGGGTTAGTCTACTGTCCCTATACACAGCCTTAGGGTTAGTCTGTCCCTATACACAGCCTTAGGGTTAGTCTGTCCCTATACACAGCCTTAGGGGTTAGTACTGTCCCTATACACAGCCTTAGGGTTAGTTCTGTCCCTATACACAGCCTTAGGGGTTAGTCTACTGTCCCTATACACAGCCTTAGGGTTAGTCTGTCCCTATACACAGCCTTAGGGTTAGTACTGTCCCTATACACAGCCTTAGGGTTAGTCTGTCCCTATACACAGCCTTAGGGTTAGTCTACTGTCCCTATACACAGCCTTAGGGTTAGTCTGTCCCTATACACAGCCTTAGGGTTAGTCTGTCCCTATACACAGCCTTAGGGTTAGTCTACTGTCCCTATACACAGCCTTAGGGTTAGTCTGTCCCTATACACAGCCTTAGGGTTAGCTGTCCCTATACACAGCCTTAGGGTTAGTCTACTGTCCCTATCACAGCCTTAGGGTTAGTCTGTCCCTATAACAGCCCTATGCACAGCCTTAGGTTAGTCTACTGTCCCTATACACAGCCTTAGGGTTAGTCTGTCCCTATACACAGCCTTAGGGTTAGTCTACTGTCCCTATACACAGCCTTAGGGTTAGTCTGTCCCTATACACAGCCTTAGGGTTAGTCTACTGTCCCTATACACAGCCTTAGGGTTAGTCTACTGTCCCTATACACAGCCTTAGGGTTAGTCTGTCCCTATACACAGCCTTAGGGTTAGTCTGTCCCTATACACAGCCTTAGGGTTAGTCTACTGTCCCTATACACAGCCTTAGGGGTTAGTCACTGTCCCTATACACAGCCTTAGGGGTTAGTCTGTCCCTATACACAGCCTTAGGGTTAGTCTACTGTCCCTATACACAGCCTTAGGGTTAGTCTCTGTCCCTATACACAGCCTTAGGGGTTAGTCTACTGTCCCTATACACAGCCTTAGGGTTAGTCTGTCCCTATACACAGCCTTAGGGTTAGTCTGTCCTATACACAGCCTTAGGGTTAGTCTGTCCCTATACACAGCCTTAGGGTTAGTCTGTCCCTATACACAGCCTTAGGGTTAGTCTACTGTCCCTATACACAGCCTTAGGGTTAGTCTGTCCCTATACACAGCCTTGGGGTTAGTCTGCTGTCCCTATATACAGCCTTAGGGTTAGTCTGTCCCTATACACAGCCTTAGGGTTAGTCTGTCCCTATACACAGCCTTAGGGTTAGTTACTGTCCCTATACACAGCCTTGGGTTAGTCTACTGTCCCTATACACAGCCTTAGGGTTAGTCTACTGTCCCTATACACAGCCTTAGGGTTAGTCTGTCCCTATACACAGCCTTAGGGTTAGTCTGTCCCTATACACAGCCTTAGGGTTAGTCTACTGTCCCTATACACAGCCTTAGGGTTAGTCTACTGTCCCTATACACAGCCTTAGGGTTAGTCTACTGTCCCTATACACAGCCTTAGGGTTAGTCTACTGTCCCTATACACAGCCTTAGGGTTAGTCTGTCCCTATACACAGCCTTAGGGTTAGTCTACTGTCCCTATACACAGCCTTAGGGTTAGTCTGTCCCTATACACAGCCTTAGGGTTAGTCTACTGTCCCTATACACAGCCTTAGGGTTAGTCTACTGTCCCTATACACAGCCTTAGGGTTAGTCTGTCCCTATACACAGCCTTAGGGTTAGTCTACTGTCCCTATACACAGCCTTAGGGTTAGTCTGTCCCTATACACAGCCTTAGGGTTAGTCTGTCCCTATACACAGCCTTAGGGTTAGTCTACTGTCCCTATACACAGCCTTAGGGTTAGTCTGCTGTCCCTATACACAGCCTTAGGGTTAGTCTACTGTCCCTATACACAGCCTTAGGGTTAGTCTGTCCCTATACACAGCCTTAGGGTTAGTCTGTCCCTATACACAGCCTTAGGGTTAGTCTGTCCCTATACACAGCCTTAGGGTTAGTCTGTCCCTATACACAGCCTTAGGGTTAGTCTACTGTCCCTATACACAGCCTTAGGGTTAGTCTGTCCCTATACACAGCCTTAGGGTTAGTTACTGTCCCTATACACAGCCTTAGGGTTAGTCTGTCCCTATACACAGCCTTAGGGTTAGTCTGTCCCTATACACAGCCTTAGGGTTGTCTACTGTCCCTATACACAGCCTTAGGGTTGCAGCCTTAGGGTTAGTCTACTGTCCCTATACACAGCCTTAGGGTTAGTCTACTGTCCCTATACACAGCCTTAGGGTTAGTCTGTCCCTATACACAGCCTTAGGGGTTAGTCTACTGTCCCTATACACAGCCTTAGGGTTAGTCTGTCCCTATACACAGCCTTAGGGTTAGTCTGTCCCTATACACAGCCTTAGGGTTAGTCTACTGTCCCTATACACAGCCTTAAGGGTTAGTCTACCTGTCCCTATACACAGCCTTAGGGTTGTAGTTAGTCTGTCCCTATACACAGCCTTAGGGTTAGTCTGTCCCTATACACAGCCTTAGGGTTAGTCTGTCCCTATACACAGCCTTAGGGTTAGTCTACTGTCCCTATACACAGCCTTAGGGTTAGTCTACTGTCCCTATACACAGCCTTAGGGGTTAGTCTACTGTCCCTATACACAGCCTTAGGGTTAGTCTGTCCCTATACACAGCCTTAGGGTTAGTCTGTCCCTATACACAGCCTTAGGGTTAGTCACTGTCCCTATACACAGCCTTAGGGTTAGTCTCTGTCCCTATACACAGCCTTAGGGTTAGTCTACTGTCCCTATACACAGCCTTAGGGTTAGTCTGTCCCTATACACAGCCTTAGGGTTAGTCTACTGTCCCTATACACAGCCTTAGGGTTAGTCTACTGTCCCTATACACAGCCTTAGGGTTAGTCTACTGTCCCTATACACAGCCTTAGGGGTTAGTCTACTGTCCCTATACACAGCCTTAGGTTAGTCTGTCCCTATACACAGCCTTAGGGTTAGTCTGTCCCTATACACAGCCTTAGGGTTAGTCTGTCCCTATACACAGCCTTAGGGTTAGTCTACTGTCCCTATACACAGCCTTAGGGTTAGTCTACTGTCCCTATACACAGCCTTAGGGTTAGTCTGTCCCTATACACAGCCTTAGGGTTAGTCTGTCCCTATACACAGCCTTAGGGTTAGTCTGTCCCTATACACAGCCTTAGGGTTAGTCTACTGTCCCTATACACAGCCTTAGGGTTAGTCTGTCCCTATACACAGCCTTAGGGTTAGTCTACTGTCCCTATACACAGCCTTAGGGTTAGTCTGTCCCTATACACAGCCTTAGGGTTAGTCTGTCCCTATACACAGCCTTAGGGGTTAGTCTACTGTCCCTATACACAGCCTTAGGGTTAGTCTACTGTCCCTATACACAGCCTTAGGGTTAGTCTACTGTCCCTATACACAGCCTTAGGGTTAGTCTGCTGTCCCTATACACAGCCTTAGGGTTAGTCTACTGTCCCTATACACAGCCTTAGGGTTAGTCTGTCCCTATACACAGCCTTAGGGTTAGTCTGTCCCTATACACAGCCTTAGGGTTAGTTACTGTCCCTATACACAGCCTTAGGGTTAGTACTGTCCCTATACACAGCCTTAGGGTTAGTCTACTGTCCCTATACACAGCCTTAGGGTTAGTCTGTCCCTATACACAGCCTTAGGGTTAGTCTACTGTCCCTATACACAGCCTTAGGGTTAGTCTGTCCCTATACACAGCCTTAGGGTTAGTCTGTCCCTATACACAGCCTTAGGGGTTAGTCTACTGTCCCTATACACAGCCTTAGGGTTAGTCTGTCCCTATACACAGCCTTAGGGTTAGTTCTGTCCCTATACACAGCCTTAGGGGTTAGTACTGTCCCTATACACAGCCTTAGGGTTAGTACTGTCCCTATACACAGCCTTAGGGGTTAGTCTACTGTCCCTATACACAGCCTTAGGGTTAGTCTGTCCCTATACACAGCCTTAGGGTTAGTCTACTGTCCCTATACACAGCCTTAGGGTTAGTCTGTCCCTATACACAGCCTTAGGGTTAGTCTACTGTCCCTATACACAGCCTTAGGGTTAGTCTGTCCCTATACACAGCCTTAGGGTTAGTCTGTCCCTATACACAGCCTTAGGGTTAGTCTACTGTCCCTATACACAGCCTTAGGGTTAGTCTGTCCCTATACACAGCCTTAGGGGTTAGTCTACTGTCCCTATACACAGCCTTAGGGTTAGTCTGTCCCTATACACAGCCTTAGGGTTAGTCTGTCCCTATACACAGCCTTAGGGTTAGTCTGTCCCTATACACAGCCTTAGGGTTAGTCTGTCCCTATACACAGCCTTAGGGTTAGTCTGTCCCTATACACAGCCTTAGGGTTAGTCTACTGTCCCTATACACAGCCTTAGGGTTAGTCCTGTCCCTATACACAGCCTTAGGGTTAGTCTACTGTCCCTATACACAGCCTTAGGGTTAGTCTGTCCCTATACAGCCTTAGGGGTTAGTCTACTGTCCCTATACACAGCCTTAGGGTTAGTCTGTCCCTATACACAGCCTTAGGGTTAGTCTCTGTCCTTTACACAGCCTTAGGGTTAGTCTCTGTCCTATACACAGCCTTAGGGTTAGTCTGTCCCTACACAGCCTTAGGGTTAGTCTGTCCTATACACAGCCTTAGGGTTAGTCTGTCCCTATACACAGCCTTGGGTTAGTCTACTGTCCCTATACACAGCCTTAGGGTATACAGCTGGGGTTAGTCTACTGTCCCTATACACAGCCTTAGGGTTAGTCTGTCCCTATACACAGCCTTAGGGTTAGTCTACTGTCCCTATACACAGCCTTAGGGTTAGTCTGTCCCTATACACAGCCTTAGGGTTAGTCTACTGTCCCTATACACAGCCTTAGGGGTTAGTCTACTGTCCCTATACACAGCCTTAGGGTTAGTCTGTCCCTATACACAGCCTTAGGGTTAGTCTGTCCCTATACACAGCCTTAGGGTTAGTCTGTCCCTATACACAGCCTTAGGGTTAGTCTGTCCCTATACACAGCCTTAGGGTTAGTCTACTGTCCCTATACACAGCCTTAGGGGTTAGTCTACTGTCCCTATACACAGCCTTAGGGTTAGTCTACTCAATCAATCAATCAATCAATTTTATTTTATATAGCCCTTCTTACATCAGCTAATATCTCGAAGTGCTGTACAGAAACCCAGCCTAAAAACCCCAAACAGCTAGTAATGCAGGTGTAGAAGCACGGTGGCTAGGAAAACTCCCTAGAAAGGCAAAACCTAGGAAGAAACCTAGAGAGGAACCAGGCTATGAGGGGTGGCCAGTCCTCTTCTGGCTGTGCCGGGTGGAGATTATAACAGAACCATGCCAAGATGTTCAAAAATGTTCATAAGTGACAAGCATGGTCAAATAATAATCAGGAATAAATCTCAGTTGGCTTTTCATAGCCGATCATTAGAGTTTAAAACAGCAGGTCTGGGACAGGTAGGGGTTCCATAACCGCAGGCAGAACAGTTTAAACTGGAATAGCAGCAAGGCCAGGCGGACTGGGGACAGCAAGGAGTCACCACGGCCGGTAGTCCCGACATGGTCCTAGGGGCTCAGGTCTCTCAGTTGGCTTTTCATAGCCGATCATTTAGAGTTGAAAACAGCAGGTCTGGGACAGGTAGGGGTTTCGTAGCCGCAGGCAGAACAGTTGAAACTGGAATAGCAGCAAGGCCAGGCGGACTGGGGACAGCAAGGTGTCATCATGCCCGGTAGTCCTGACGTATGGTCCGGGGCTCAGGTTCTCAGAGAGAAAGAGAGAACGAGAGAATTAGAGAGAGCATACTTAAATTCACACAGGACACTGGATAAGACAGGAGAAGTACTCCAGGTATAACCAACTAACCCCAGCCCCCGACACATAAACTACTGCAGCATAAATACTGGAGGCTGAGACAGGAGCGGTCCGGAGACACTGTGGCCCCATCCGAAGAAACCCGGACAGGGCCAAGCAGGAAGGATATAACCCCACCCACTCCGCCAAAGCACAGCCCCGCACCACTAGAGGGATATCCCCAACCACCAACTACAATCCTGAGACAAGGCCGAGTATAGCCCACAGAGGTCTCCACCACAGCACAAACCAAGGGGGGCGCCACCCAGACAGGAAGATCACGTCAGTAACTCAACCCACTCAAGTGACGACCCCCTCCCAGGGACGGCATGAAAGAGCACCAGCAAAGCCAGTGACTCAGCCCCTGCAACAGGGTTAGAGGCAGAGAACCCCAGTGGAGAGGGGAACCGGCCTGGCAGAGACAGCAAGGGCTGTTCGTTGCTCCAGCCTTTCCGTTCACCTTCACACTCCTGGGCCAGACTACACTCAATCATATGACTCTACTGAAGAGATAAGTCTTCAGTAAAGACTTAAAGGTTGAGACCGAGTCTGCGTCTCTCACATGGGTAGGTCTACTGTCCCTATACACAGCCTTAGGGTTAGTCTGTCCCTATACACAGCCTTAGGGTTAGTCTGTCCCTATACACAGCCTTAGGGTTAGTCTACTGTCCCTATACACAGCCTTAGGGTTAGTCTACTGTCCCTATACACAGCCTTAGGGTTAGTCTGTCCCTATACACAGCCTTAGGGGTTAGTCTACTGTCCCTATACACAGCCTTAGGGTTAGTCTACTGTCCCTATACACAGCCTTAGGGTTAGTCTACTGTCCCTATACACAGCCTTAGGGGTTAGTCTACTGTCCCTATACACAGCCTTAGGGTTAGTCTGTCCCTATACACAGCCTTAGGGTTAGTCTGTCCCTATACACAGCCTTAGGGTTAGTCTACTGTCCCTATACACAGCCTTAGGGTTAGTCTACTGTCCCTATACACAGCCTTAGGGTTAGTCTGCTGTCCCTATACACAGCCTTAGGGTTAGTCTACTGTCCCTATACACAGCCTTAGGGTTAGTCTACTGTCCCTATACACAGCCTTAGAGGTTAGTGCTACCTCCTCTTTTTTGTTGAACAATTACTTGAGGTTTTATACTTTTTTCTAAGTTTACATGAACAGTTCATGACGAATCCCCCAAACCAGAGCACCAGAGTGAACAGAACTACAGTAGAACTAACTACAATGGACATGGATCATGGAAACATTACTGTATTCATAAAGGTCTGCATTCAGGTCATAGATAGCATGAAAGATGGCTTGGAGATGACATAGTTTAATACAGAAGCATGTCTGTTCTGCGAAATATATTCCCAAATAAATACACTACATGGTCAAAGGTATGTGGACACCCCTTTTATTAGTGTGTTTGGCTAGTTCAGCCGTTGCTGACAGGTGTATAAAATCGAGCACACAGTCATGCAACCTCCATAGACCTCACTAATGCTCTTGTGGCTGAATGGAAGCATGTCTCAAATAAAATAAAATTAAATTTTATTGGCCACATGCGCCGAATACAACAGGTGCAGACATTACAGTGAAATGCTTACTTACAGCCCTTAACCAACAGTGCATTTATTTTAAATAAAAAAGTAAAATAAAACAACAACAAAAAATTGGTGAGAAAAAAAGAGCAGAAGTAAAATAAAGTGACAGTAGGGAGGCTATATATACAGGGGGGTACCGGTGCAGAGTCAATGTGCGGGGGCACCGGCTAGTTGATGTAGTTGAAGTAATATGTACATGTGGGTAGAGTTAAAGTGACTATGCATAAATAGTAAACAGAGTAGCAGCAGCGTAAAAGAGGGAGATGGGGGTGGGGGGGTGGGGGGGCAGTGCAAATAGTCTGGGTATTAACTACCTGACTGATGTCTTGAGATGTTGCTTCAATATATCCACATAATTTTCCTTCCTCGTGATGCCATCTATTTTGTGAAGTGCACCAGTCCCTCCTGCAGCAAAGCACCCCCACAGCATGATGCTGCCACCCCCGTGCTTCACGGTTGGGATGGTGTTCTTCGGCTTGCAAGCCACCTCCTTTTTCCTCCAAACATAAAGATGGTCATTATGGCCAAACAGTTCTATGCGTGGTCCCATGGTGTTTATACTTGCGTACTATTGTTTGTACAGATGAACGTGGTACCTTCAGGCGTTTGGAAATTGCTCCCAAGGATGAACCAGACTTGTGGAGGTCTACCATTTTGTTTTCATGAAACACTGGCACAAACTCATCAGCCAATCAAATGCATTTGAATATAAGGGATGGCGTTGTGATTGAAAGGTTAATCATCCAATCAAACGAACAAAACCAAAAGGGACGGCGTGACGGTTGAAAATGACCAATCAAATGAACGCAATTTAAAAACTCTGCAATACCACTTCCCTTTAAAAGGTACAACAATTCATTGGGGGGGTGTTTTCTATTGGCGGTCATTAAAATAAATAAACAATCCTGTAACTAACAATGAACAAGTCCCGGAATTTGTATTGGTCGCACCAAGCCATGGAAATGGCTACAGATCACGTTTATAACAGGACTCCGAGCTGTGACAATAAAGGGACGGTGTAACAACATGTCTCAGGCTGGACACATTGGCAGTCAGGATCTCCTAACACCCATGGTTCCCCTTATCCAACAGTTGGTGGAGAATTAACTCTCTTCCCCTCTCTCCCTCTCTCTTCCTCTCCCTCTCTCTTCCCCTCTCTCCCTCTCCCTCTCTCTTCCCCTCTCTCCTCTTCCCCTCTCCCTCTCCCTCTCTCTTCCCCTCTCTCTCCCTCCCTCTCTCTTCCCCTCTCTCCCTCTCTTCCCCTCTCTCCCTCTCCCTCTCTCTTCCCCTCCCTCTCCCTCCCTCTCTCTTCCCTCTCTCCCTCTCTTCCCTCTCTCCCTCTCCCTCTCTCTTCCCCTCTCTCTCCCTCCCTCTCTCTTCCCCTCTCCCTCTCCCTCCCTCTCTCTTCCCCTCTCTCCCTCTCTTCCCCTCTCTCCCTCTCCCTCTCTCTTCCCCTCTCTCTCCCTCCCTCTCTCTTCCCTCTCTCTCCCTCCCTCTCTCTTCCCCTCTCCCTCTCCCTCACTCTTCCCCTCTCCCTCTCTCTCTCTCTCTCTCTGTCTCTCTCCCTCTCTCTCTCTCTCTCTCTGTCTCTCTCCCTCTCTCTCTCTCTCTCTCTGTCTCTCTCCCTCTCTCTCTCTCTCTCTCTGTCTCTCTCCCTCTCTCTCTCTCTCTCTCTGTCTCTCTCCCTCTCTCTCTCTCTCTCTCTCTCTCTCCCTCTCTCTTCCCCTCTCTCTTCCTCTCTCTCCCTCTCCCTCTCCCTCTCTCTTCCCCTCTCTCTCCCTCCCTCTCCCTCTCCCTCACTCTTCCCCTCTCCCTCTCTCTAGGTGGTAATGGGGAAGTTAAATGTAGTCCTGGGTACAGTCCAGTATGATACAGAAGGCCTCTCACCTGTCCCTCTGGCTGCCCAGGTGGGACTGGCAGCAGGGGCTGCTGTGGTGGTCCTGGTGGTCCTGGTCATCATCCTCATGTACAGGTCAGTCACACACACACACACACACACACACACACACACACACACACACACACACACACACACACACACGTACAGGACAGACACACACAGACACAAACACGTACAGGTCAGTCACACGCACATACACACGTCAGCTCAGTTGGTAAGAGTGTGGTGGTGCAGTTGGGGTCCAAATGGGAGATATTATCACTGACATTAAATAACTGTTTGTCTCCGTGTGAACAGGAGGAAGAGCAAGCAGGCTCTGAGAGACTACAAGAAGGTTCTAGTTCAGCTGGAGACTCTGGAGATCAATGTGGGAGACCAGTGCAGGAAGGAGTTCACAGGTAAAGTACTGCACCTATCAACCTGCTTAGGAAGGAGTTCACAGGTAAAGTATTGCACCTATCAACCTGCTTAGGAAGGAGTTCACAGGTAAAGTACTGCACCTATCAACCTGCTTAGGAAGGAGTTCACAGGTAAAGTACTGCACCTATCAACCTGCTTAGGAAGGAGTTCACAGGTAAAGTACTGCACCTATCAACCTGCTTAGGAAGGAGTTCACAGGTAAAGTACTGCACCTATCAACCTGCTTAGGAAGGAGTTCACAGGTAAAGTACTGCACCTATCAACCTGCTTAGGAAGGAGTTCACAGGTAAAGTACTGCACCTATCAACCTGCTTAGGAAGGAGTTCACAGGTAAAGTACTGCACCTATCAGCCTGCTTAGGAAGGAGTTCACAGGTAAAGTACTGCACCTATCAACCTGCTTAGGAAGGAGTTCACAGGTAAAGTACTGCACCTATCAACCTGCTTAGGAAGGAGTTCACAGGTAAAGTACTGCACCTATCAACCTGCTTAGGAAGGAGTTCACAGGTAAAGTACTGCACCTATCAACCTGCTTAGGAAGGAGTTCACAGGTAAAGTACTGCACCTATCAACCTGCTTAGGAAGGAGTTCACAGGTAAAGTACTGCACCTATCAACCTGCTTAGGAAGGAGTTCACAGGTAAAGTACTGCACCTATCAACCTGCTTAGGAAGGAGTTCACAGGTAAAGTACTGCACCTATCAACCTGCTTAGGAAGGAGTTCACAGGTAAAGTACTGCACCTATCAACCTGCTTAGGAAGGAGTTCACAGGTGAAGTACTGCACCTATCAACCTGCTTAGGAAGGAGTTCACAGGTGAAGTACTGCACCTATCAACCTGCTTAGGAAGGAGTTCACAGGTAAAGTACTGCACCTATCAACCTGTTCAGTTAAATAGAGTCTGCATCTGAAATGGCACCCTATTTTTATGTTCCAAAGAGAGTGCACTACTTTTGACCAGGGCCCAAGTATTGCTTTATAAGAGAGAGGGCGCCATTTGGGATGCAGGAATAACTTGTTGCATAAAACATTTTTAAAGCTCCTGAGCCTCTTTAAAGACCGCATTAATTTATTCTCTCCTCTCCTCTCCTCTCCTCTCCTCTCCTCTCCTCTCCTCTCCTCTCCTCTCCTCTCCTCTCCTCTCCTCTCCTCTCCCTCTCCTCTCCTCTCCTCTCCTCTCCTCTCCTCTCCTCTCCTCTCCTCTCCTCTCCAGATCTGATGACAGAGATGATGGATCTTAGTAGTGATGTGGGTGGACCAGGTATTCCCCTCCTGGACTATAAGACGTATGCAGAGCGCGTGTTCTTCCCTGGCCAGAGGGGGGCGCCACTGAGTCGGAACCTGGACCTGCCAGAGTCCCGCAGGCAGACAGTAGAACAAGGCCTGGGACAGCTCAACAACCTCCTCAACAACAGACTGTTCCTTATCAGGGTGAGCATCATACCAGGCTGATTGGGATACTCGGGCTACTGCTGTCTAAATAGATTTTTCACATTAGCCAAAAAAAAACTTGCAATCGCTGCAGTTTGAAGGAGTGTCTCTAGCGACGCCCTACTGTTTTGTATGCAAAGAACATTTCTGTGACCAACAAACAAAGATTTCTCTAACCCTAATCTCTACTCTCCTCCTCCCTACTCCCACTCCAGTTCATCCGCACTCTGGAGGTCCAGCAGAACTTCTCCCAGCGGGACCGTGGCTACGTGGCGTCTCTCCTGACCATGGCTCTGCACGACAAGCTGGAGTACTTCACTGATGTCATGAAGACCTTACTGGGAGACCTGGTGCAGCAATACGTCACCAAGAACCCCAAACTCATGCTGCGCAGGTGGGTCCTGGTTATCTCTGATGTCACCATATAGTGCTCTACCTTTGACCAGGGCCCATATAGTGCTCTTCCTTTGACCAAGGTCCATATAGTGCTCTACCTTTGATCAGGGCCCATATAGTGCTCTACCTTTGACCAGGGCCCATATAGTGCTCTACCTTTGACCAGGGCCCATATAGTGCTCTACCTTTGACCAGGGCCCATATAGTGCTCTTCCTTTGACCAGGGCCCATATAGTGCTCTACCTTTGATCAGGGCCCATATAGTGCTCTACCTTTGACCAGGGCCCATATAGTGCTCTTCCTTTGACCAGGGCCCATATAGTGCTCTACCTTTGATCAGGGCCCATATAGTGCTCTACCTTTGACCAGGGCCCATATAGTGCTCTACCTTTGATCAGGGCCCATATAGTGCTCTTCCTTTGATCAGGGCCCATATAGTGTTCTACCTTTGACCAGGGCCCATATAGTGCTCTTCCTTTGACCAGGGCCCATATAGTGCTCTACCTTTGATCAGGGCCCATATAGTGCTCTACCTTTGACCAGGGCCCATATAGTGCTCTACCTTTGATCAGGGCCCATATAGTGCTCTTCCTTTGATCAGGGCCCATATAGTGTTCTACCTTTGACCAGGGCCCATATAGTGCTCTACCTTTGATCAGGGCCCATATAGTGCTCTACCTTTGACCAGGGCCCATATAGTGCTCTACCTTTGATCAGGGCCCATATAGTGCTCTACCTTTGATCAGGGCCCATATAGTGCTCTACCTTTGATCAGGGCCCATATAGTGCTCTACCTTTGACCAGGGCCCATATAGTGCTCTTCCTTTGACCAGGGCCCATATAGTGCTCTACCTTTGACCAGGGCCCATATAGTGCTCTTCCTTTGATCAGGGCCCATATAGTGCTCTACCTTTGATCAGGGCCCATATAGTGCTCTTCCTTTGACCAGGGCCCATATAGTGCTCTACCTTTGATCAGGGCCCATATAGTGCTCTTCCTTTGACCAGGGACCATATAGTGCTCTACCTTTGACCAGGGCCCATATAGTGCTCTACCTTTGACCAGGGCCCAATAGTGCTCTACCTTTGACCAGGGCCCATATAGTGCTCTACCTTTGACCAGGGCCCATATAGTGCTCTTCCTTTGACCAGGGCCCATATAGTGCTCTACCTTTGACCAGGGCCCATATAGTGCTCTACCTTTGACCAGGGCCCATATAGTGCTCTACCTTTGACCAGGGCCCATATAGTGCTCTACCTTTGACCAGGGCCCATATAGTGCTCTTCCTTTGACCAGGGCCCATATAGTGCTCTACCTTTGACCAGGGCCCATATAGTGCTCTACCTTTGACCAGGGCCCATATAGTGCTCTACCTTTGACCAGGGCCCATATAGTGCTCTTCCTTTGATCAGGGCCCATATAGTGCTCTTCCTTTGATCAGGGCCCATATAGTGATCTACCTTTGATCAGGGCCCTTAGGGCTCTTTAGCTCGGTGGGCTAAAACAGGCTTGACGAACCCGTTTTGTGTAACAGAGGAGGTGGTTCGGTGATTAATACGTTTGCTTGAGGTCTGAAGACTAGATTCCTAGTAGCAGACATTTTCTCTGTGTTTTACAGTGTCCCTAACTTCTCTCTCTATATACATCAGGACGGAGACGGTGGTGGAAAAGATGCTGACCAACTGGATGTCCATCTGTCTCTACTCCTTCCTCAAGGTAGTGCATGTACTGTGTGTGTGTGTGTGTGTGTGTGTGTGTGTGTGTGTGTGTGTGTGTGTGTGTGTGTGCATATGAAGCTGAAGTCTTTTCCTGATGTCCCCATTACTCACATAAATATGTGAGTGTGTGTATCTGAGTGTCATACTGTGTACCCCTCTAGGAGGTGTCTGGGGACCCCCTGACTGTCATACTGTGTACCCCTCTAGGAGGTGTCTGGGGAGCCCCTGACTGTCATACTGTGTACCCCTCTAGGGGGTGTCTGGGGAGCCCCTGACTGTCATACTGTGTACCCCTCTAGGAGGTGTCTGGGGAGCCCCTGACTGTCATACTGTGTACCCCTCTAGGAGGTGTCTGGGGAGCCCCTGACTGTCATACTGTGTACCCCTCTAGGAGGTGGCTGGGGAGCCCCTGACTGTCATACTGTGTACCCTCTAGGAGGTGTCTGGGGAGCCCCTGACTGTCATACTGTGTACCCCTCTAGGAGGTGTCTGGGGAGCCCCTGACTGTCATACTGTGTACCCTCTAGGAGGTGGCTGGGGTGCCCCTGACTGTCATACTGTGTACCCCTCTAGGAGGTGGCTGGGGTGCCCCTGACTGTCATACTGTGTGCCCCTCTAGGAGGTGTCTGGGGAGCCCCTGACTGTCATACTGTGTACCCCTCTAGGAGGTGGCTGGGGACCCCCTGACTGTCATACTGTGTACCCCTCTAGGAGGTGTCTGGGGAGCCCCTGACTGTCATACTGTGTACCCTCTAGGAGGTGGCTGGGGGAGCCCTGACTGTCATACTGTGTACCCTCTAGGAGGTGTCTGGGGAGCCCCTGACTGTCATACTGTGTACCCCTCTAGGAGGTGGCTGGGGACCCTGACTGTCATACTGTGTACCCCTCTAGGGGGGTATCTGGGGAGCCCCTGACTGTCATACTGTGTACCCCTCTAGGAGGTGGCTGGGGGAGCCCCTGACTGTCATACTGTGTACCCCTCTAGGAGGTGGCTGGGGACCCCCTGACTGTCATACTGTGTACCCCTCTAGGAGGTGTCTGGGGGAGCCCCTGACTGTCATACTGTGTACCCCTCTAGGAGGTGTCTGGGGAGCCCCTGACTGTCATGCTGTGTACCCCCTCTAGGAGGTATCTGGGGGAGCCCCTGACTGTCATACTGTGTACCCCTCTAGGAGGTATCTGGGGAGCCCCTGACTGTCATACTGTGTACCCTCTAGGAGGTGGCTGGGGAGCCCCTGACTGTCATACTGTGTACCCCCTCTAGGAGGTGTCTGGGGGAGCCCCTGACTGTCATACTGTGTACCCTCTAGGAGGTATCTGGGGACCCCCTGACTGTCATACTGTGTACCCCTCTAGGAGGTGTCTGTGGAGCCCCTGACTGTCATACTGTGTACCCCTCTAGGAGGTGGCTGGGGAGCCCCTGACTGTCATACTGTGTACCCCTCTAGGAGGTGTCTGGGGACCCCCTGACTGTCATACTGTGTCCCCTCTAGGAGGTGTCTGGGGAGCCCCTGACTGTCATACTGTGTACCCCTCTAGGAGGTGGCTGGGGAGCCCCTGACTGTCATACTGTGTACCCCTCTAGGAGGTGTCTGGGGAGCCCCTGACTGTCATACTGTGTACCCCTCTAGGAGGTGGCTGGGGTGCCCCTGACTGTCATACTGTGTACCCCTCTAGGAGGTGGCTGGGGAGCCCCTGACTGTCATACTGTGTACCCCTCTAGGAGGTGTCTGGGGAGCCCCTGACTGTCATACTGTGTACCCCTCTAGGAGGTGGCTGGGGAGCCCTGACTGTCATACTGTGTACCCCTCTAGGAGGTGTCTGGGGAGCCCCTGACTGTCATACTGTGTACCCCTCTAGGAGGTGTCTGGGGAGCCCCTGACTGTCATACTGTGTACCCCTCTAGGAGGTGTCTGGGGAGCCCCTGACTGTCATACTGTGTACCCCTCTAGGAGGTGGCTGGGGAGCCCCTGACTGTCATACTGTGTACCCCTCTAGGAGGTGTCTGGGGAGCCCCTGACTGTCATACTGTGTACCCCTCTAGGAGGTGTCTGGGGGAGCCCCTGACTGTCATACTGTGTGACCCTCTAGGAGGTGTCTGGGGGAGCCCCTGACTGTCATACTGTGTACCCCTCTAGGAGGTGTCTGGGGAGCCCCTGACTGTCATACTGTGTACCCCTCTAGGAGGTGTCTGGGGAGCCCCCTGACTGTCATACTGTGTACCCCTCTAGGAGGTGGCTGGGGAGCCCCTGACTGTCATACTGTGTACCCCTCTAGGGAGGTGTCTGGGGAGCCCCTGACTGTCATACTGTGTACCCTCTAGGAGGTGGCTGGGGTGCCCCTGACTGTCATACTGTGTACCCCTCTAGGAGGTGGCTGGGGAGCCCCTGACTGTCATACTGTGTACCCCTCTAGGAGGTGTCTGGGGAGCCCCTGACTGTCATACTGTGTACCCCTCTAGGAGGTGGCTGGGGAGCCCCTGACTGTCATACTGTGTACCCCTCTAGGAGGTATCTGGGGAGCCCCTGACTGTCATACTGTGTACCCCTCTAGGAGGTGTCTGGGGAGCCCCTGACTGTCATACTGTGTACCCCTCTAGGAGGTGTCTGGGGAGCCCCTGACTGTCATACTGTGTACCCCTCTAGGAGGTGTCTGGGGAGCCCCTGACTGTCATACTGTGTACCCCTCTAGGAGGTATCTGGGGAGCCCCTGACTGTCATACTGTGTACCCCTCTAGGAGGTGTCTGGGGAGCCCCTGACTGTCATACTGTGTACCCCTCTAGGAGGTGTCTGGGGAGCCCCTGACTGTCATACTGTGTACCCCTCTAGGAGGTGTCTGGGGAGCCCCTGACTGTCATACTGTGTACCCCTCTAGGAGGTGTCTGGGGAGCCCCTGACTGTCATACTGTGTACCCCTCTAGGAGGTGGCTGGGGAGCCCCTGACTGTCATACTGTGTACCCTCTAGGAGGTGTCTGGGGAGCCCCTGACTGTCATACTGTGTACCCCTCTAGGAGGTATCTGGGGAGCCCCTGACTGTCATACTGTGTACCCCTCTAGGAGGTGTCTGGGGAGCCCCTGACTGTCATACTGTGTACCCCTCTAGGAGGTGGCTGGGGAGCCCCTGACTGTCATACTGTGTACCCTCTAGGAGGTGTCTGGGGAGCCCCTGACTGTCATACTGTGTACCCCTCTAGGAGGTGGCTGGGGAGCCCCTGACTGTCATACTGTGTACCCCTCTAGGAGGTATCTGGGGAGCCCCTGACTGTCATACTGTGTACCCTCTAGGAGGTGTCTGGGGAGCCCCTGACTGTCATACTGTGTACCCCTCTAGGAGGTATCTGGGGACCCCCTGACTGTCATACTGTGTACCCCTCTAGGAGGTGTCTGGGGGAGCCCCTGACTGTCATACTGTGTACCCCTCTAGGAGGTGTCTGGGGAGCCCCTGACTGTCATACTGTGTACCCCTCTAGGAGGTGTCTGGGGGAGCCCCTGACTGTCATACTGTGTACCCCTCTAGGAGGTGGCTGGGGAGCCCCTGACTGTCATACTGTGTACCCCTCTAGGAGGTGTCTGGGGAGCCCCTGACTGTCATACTGTGTACCCCTCTAGGAGGTATCTGGGGAGCCCCTGACTGTCATACTGTGTACCCCTCTAGGAGGTGGCTGGGGAGCCCCTGACTGTCATACTGTGTACCCCTCTAGGAGGTATCTGGGGAGCCCCTTACTGTCATACTGTGTACCCCTCTAGGAGGTGGCTGGGGAGCCCCTGACTGTCATACTGTGTACCCCTCTAGGAGGTGTCTGGGGAGCCCCTGACTGTCATACTGTGTACTCCTCTAGGAGGTGTCTGGGGAGCCCCTGACTGTCATACTGTGTACCCCTCTAGGAGGTGGCTGGGGAGCCCCTGACTGTCATACTGTGTACCCCTCTAGGAGGTGTCTGGGGAGCCCCTGACTGTCATACTGTGTACCCCTCTAGGAGGTGGCTGGGGAGCCCCTGACTGTCATACTGTGTACCCCCTCTAGGAGGTATCTGGGGAGCCCCTGACTGTCATACTGTGTACCCTCTAGGAGGTGTCTGGGGAGCCCCTGACTGTCATACTGTGTACCCTCTAGGAGGTGTCTGGGGAGCCCCTGACTGTCATACTGTGTACCCCTCTAGGAGGTGGCTGGGGAGCCCCTGACTGTCATACTGTGTACCCCTCTAGGAGGTATCTGGGGAGCCCCTGACTGTCATACTGTGTACCCCTCTAGGAGGTGTCTGGGGAGCCCCTGACTGTCATACTGTGTACCCCTCTAGGAGGTGTCTGGGGAGCCCCTGACTGTCATACTGTGTACCCCTCTAGGAGGTGGCTGGGGAGCCCCTGACTGTCATACTGTGTACCCCTCTAGGAGGTGTCTGGGGAGCCCCTGACTGTCATACTGTGTACCCCTCTAGGAGGTATCTGGGGAGCCCCTGACTGTCATACTGTGTACCCCTCTAGGAGGTGGCTGGGGAGCCCCTGACTGTCATACTGTGTACCCCTCTAGGAGGTATCTGGGGAGCCCCTTACTGTCATACTGTGTACCCTCTAGGAGGTGGCTGGGGAGCCCCTGACTGTCATACTGTGTACCCTCTAGGAGGTGTCTGGGGAGCCCCTGACTGTCATACTGTGTACTCCTCTAGGAGGTGTCTGGGGAGCCCCTGACTGTCATACTGTGTACCCCTCTAGGAGGTGGCTGGGGAGCCCCTGACTGTCATACTGTGTACCCCTCTAGGAGGTGTCTGGGGAGCCCCTGACTGTCATACTGTGTACCCCTCTAGGAGGTGGCTGGGGAGCCCCTGACTGTCATACTGTGTACCCCTCTAGGAGGTATCTGGGGAGCCCCTGACTGTCATACTGTGTACCCCTCTAGGAGGTGTCTGGGGAGCCCCTGACTGTCATACTGTGTACCCCTCTAGGAGGTGTCTGGGGAGCCCCTGACTGTCATACTGTGTACCCCTCTAGGAGGTGGCTGGGGAGCCCCTGACTGTCATACTGTGTACCCCTCTAGGAGGTATCTGGGGAGCCCCTGACTGTCATACTGTGTACCCCTCTAGGAGGTGTCTGGGGAGCCCCTGACTGTCATACTGTGTACCCCTCTAGGAGGTGTCTGGGGAGCCCCTGACTGTCATACTGTGTACCCCTCTAGGAGGTGTCTGGGGAGCCCCTGACTGTCATACTGTGTACCCCTCTAGGAGGTGGCTGGGGAGCCCCTTTATATGCTGTACCTGTCATACTGTGTACCCCTCTAGGAGGTGGCTGGGGAGCCCCTGACTGTCATACTGTGTACCCCTCTAGGAGGTGTCTGGGAGCCCCTGACTGTCATACTGTGTACCCCTCTAGGAGGTATCTGGGGAGCCCCTGACTGTCATACTGTGTACCCCTCTAGGAGGTGTCTGGGGAGCCCCTGACTGTCATACTGTGTACCCCTCTAGGAGGTGTCTGGGGAGCCCCTGACTGTCATACTGTGTACCCCTCTAGGAGGTATCTGGGGAGCCCCTGACTGTCATACTGTGTACCCCTCTAGGAGGTGGCTGGGGAGCCCCTGTATATGCTGTACCTGTCATACTGTGTACCCCTCTAGGAGGTGGCTGGGGAGCCCCTGTATATGCTGTACAGAGCCATCAAGTACCAGGTGGATAAGGGACCAGTAGACGCTGTGACGGGGAAAGCCAAGCGCACCCTGAACGACAGCCATCTACTGAGAGAGGACATCGACTACTGCTCTATCGTACGTCTGTTTTCTTTTTTCATAATACATACTCTCCCTCCCTCCCCCTCTCCCTCCCTCCCTCCCTCCCTCCTAACTCTCCTTCCCTCCTCTCTCCCTCCCTCCCTCCCTCCCTCCTTCCCAACTCTCCCTCCCTCCCTCCCTCCTAACTCTCCCTCCCTCCCTCCCTCCTTCCCAACTCTCCCTCCCTCCCTTCCTAACTCTCCTTCCCTCCTCTCTCCTCCTCCCTCCTCCCTCCCTCCCTCCTCCCTCCCTCCCTCCCTCCTTCCCTAACTCTCCTTCCCTCCTCTCTCCCTCCTCTCCCTCCTAACTCTCCTTCCCTCCTAACTCTCCCTCCCTCCCT
The DNA here is from genome assembly GCF_020615455.1 of Coregonus clupeaformis. Classification (NCBI taxonomy): domain Eukaryota; kingdom Metazoa; phylum Chordata; class Actinopteri; order Salmoniformes; family Salmonidae; genus Coregonus; species Coregonus clupeaformis. The sequence continues at coordinate 454,614 of NW_025533539.1, forward strand.
CCCAACTCTCCCTCCCTCCCTCCTAACTCTCCCTCCCTCCCTCCCTCCCTCCCTCCTTCCTAACTCTCCTTCCCTCCTCTCTCCCTCCCTCCCTCCTAACTCTCCTTCCCTCCTAACTCTCCCTCCCTCCCTCCTAACTCTCCCTCCTCCCTCCTTCCTAACTCTCCTTCCCTCCTCTCTCTCTCCCTCCCTCCTAACTCTCCTTCCTCCTAACTCTCCCTCCCTCCCTCCTAACTCTCCCTCCCTCCCTCCCTCCCTCCCTCCTTCCTAACTCTCCTTCCTCCTCTCTCCCTCCCTCCCTCCTAACTCTCCTTCCCTCCTAACTCTCCCTCCCTCCCTCCCAACTCTCCCTCCCTCCCTCCTAACTCTCCTTCCCTCCTAACTCTCCTCCCTCCCTCCCAACCTCTCTCTCTCCTCCCTCCCACCCTCCCTCCTCCCTCCCTCCCAACTCTCTCTCCCTCCTCCCTCCCAACTCTCCTCCCTCCCTCCTAACTCTCCCTCCCTCCCTCCCTCCCTCCCTCCCTCCTTCCTAACTCTCCTTCCCTCCTCTCTCCTCCCTCCCTCCTAACTCTCCTTCCCTCCTAACTCTCCCTCCCTCCCTCCCAACTCTCCCTCCTCCTCCTAACTCTCCTTCCCTCCTAACTCTCCCTCCCTCCCTCCCAACTCTCTCTCTCTCCCTCCCTCCCACCCTCCCTCCTCCCTCCCTCCTCCCAACTCTCTCTCCCTCCCCTCCTCCCAACTCTCCCTCCCTCCCAACTCTCTCTCCCTCCCTCCCTCCCTCCCACCCTCCCTCCCTCCCTCCCTCCCTCCCTCCCAACTCTCTCTCCCTCCGTCCCTCCCAACTCTCTCTCTCTCTCCTCCCTCCTCCTAACTCCCCCTTCCTCCCTCCCTCCCTCCCTCCCTCCCTCCCTCCTAACTCTCCCTCCCTCCCTCCCTCCCTCCTAACTCTCCCTCCCTCCCTCCCTCCCTCCTCCTCCCTCCTAACTCCCCCCTCCTCCCTCCCTCCCTCCCTCCTAACTCCCTCCCTCCTCCCTCCCTCCCTCCCTCTTTACTGATATCTCCTCTCTCTGGTCAGACTCTGATGGTGAAGAGTGGTGTGGAGATGCAGCTGTGTCCAGTCAAGGTGTTGGACACAGACACCATCACACAGGTCAAAGACAAGATCCTAGACCAGATCTATAAAGGAGTTCCCTTCTCACAGAGACCTGCTGCAGACTCACTAGACCTGGGTAAGGAATAGCAGACTCACTAGACCTGGGTAAGGAATAGCAGACTCACTAGACCTGGGTAAGGAATAGCAGACTCTCTAGACCTGGGTAAGGAATAGCAGACTCACTAGACCTGGGTAAGGAATAGCAGACTCACTAGACCTGGGTAAGGAATAGCAGACTCACTAGACCTGGGTAAGGAATAGCAGACTCACTAGACCTGGGTAAGGAATAGCAGACTCACTAGACCTGGGTAAGGAATAGCAGACTCACTAGACCTGGGTAAGGAATAGCAAGACTCACTAGACCTGGGTAAGGAATAGCAGACTCACTAGACCTGGGTAAGGAATAGCAGACTCACTAGACCTGGGTAAGGAATAGCAGACTCACTAGACCTGGGTAAGGAATAGCAGACTCACTAGACCTGGGTAAGGAATAGCAGACTCACTAGACCTGGGTAAGGAATAGCAGACTCACTAGACCTGGGTAAGGAATAGCAGACTCACTAGACCTGGGTAAGGAATAGCAGACTCACTAGACCTGGGTAAGGAATAGCAGACTCACTAGACCTGGGTAAGGAATAGCAGACTCACTAGACCTGGGTAAGGAATAGCAGACTCACTAGACCTGGGTAAGGAATAGCAGACTCACTAGACCTGGGTAAGGAATAGCAGACTCACTAGACCTGGGTAAGGAATAGCAGACTCACTAGACCTGGGTAAGGAATAGCAGACTCTCTAGACCTGGGTAAGGAATAGCAGACTCACTAGACCTGGGTAAGGAATAGCAGACTCACTAGACCTGGGTAAGGAATAGCAGACTCACTAGACCTGGGCAAGGAATAGCAGACTCACTAGACCTGGGTAAGGAATAGCAGACTCTCTAGACCTGGGTAAGGAATAGCAGACTCACTAGACCTGGGTAAGGAATAGCAGACTCACTAGACCTGGGTAAGGAATAGCAGACTCACTAGACCTGGGTAAGGAATAGCAGACTCTCTAGACCTGGGTAAGGAATAGCAGACTCACTAGACCTGGGTAAGGAATAGCAGACTCACTAGACCTGGGTAAGGAATAGCAGACTCACTAGACCTGGGTAAGGAATAGCAGACTCACTAGACCTGGGTAAGGAATAGCAGACTCACTAGACCTGGGTAAGGGAATAGCAGACTCACTAGACCTGGGTAAGGAATAGCAGACTCACTAGACCTGGGTAAGGAATAGCAGACTCACTAGACCTGGGTAAGGAATAGCAGACTCTCTAGACCTGGGTAAGGAATAGCAGACTCACTAGACCTGGGTAAGGAATAGCAGACTCACTAGACCTGGGTAAGGAATAGCAGACTCACTAGACCTGGGTAAGGAATAGCAGACTCACTAGACCTGGGTAAGGAATAGCAGACTCACTAGACCTGGGTAAGGAATAGCAGACTCACTAGACCTGGGTAAGGAATAGCAGACTCACTAGACCTGGGTAAGGAATAGCAGACTCACTAGACCTGGGTAAGGAATAGCAGACTCACTAGACCTGGGTAAGGAATAGCAGACTCACTAGACCTGGGTAAGGAGATAGCAGACTCACTAGACCTGGGTAAGGAATAGCAGACTCACTAGACCTGGGTAAGGAATAGCAGACTCACTAGACCTGGGTAAGGAATAGCAGACTCACTAGACCTGGGTAAGGAATAGCAGACTCACTAGACCTGGGTAAGGAATAGCAGACTCACTAGACCTGGGTAAGGAATAGCAGACTCACTAGACCTGGGTAAGGAATAGCAGACTCACTAGACCTGGGTAAGGAATAGCAGACTCACTAGACCTGGGTAAGGAATAGCAGACTCACTAGACCTGGGTAAGGAATAGCAGACTCACTAGACCTGGGTAAGGAATAGCAGACTCACTAGACCTGGGTAAGGAATAGTGAATATATTGTTTTGAGTGTGGAAACTCTACTAATGAATGTGATGTTTTAATTGTGGTCAATGTGATGTTTTAATTGTGGTCAATGTGATGTTTTAATTGTGGTCAATGTGATGTTTTAATTGTGGTCAACACACCAGTTCTGACCTCAGTGGTTTCATGAACCGTTAGTAAGGAATACTGAACCCAGTTTGTTTGTAAAGCACCCTTCATACAACGTTTTGCAGCCCAAAGTGCAAACAGAGATCTAGGTATGTCACAGAAATGGTTCTTTGAACCACTCTCAGGTAATGAGTAACCTTGCCTGAGACCTGAAGAGTTGCGTTAGCTCCCCAAGCTAATCGCTAGGCTTGAGCTTACCAGGCTAGCGCAGTCTCGTAACATTAAGATAACCCGGGTTCAAACCCAGACCTATAAATTCTTACCTAAGATGATATTTTTACCACTGGTTTGAGGTAAATGTGATTTGTCTCGTCAGAATGGCGATCTGGGCAGGCGGGTCACCTGACTCTGTCAGACGATGACGTCACAGCAGTCTTCCAGGGCCGCTGGAAGAAACTCAACACTTTGCAACACTACAAGGTGCCAGACCACACACAACCACTACACACACAACCACTACACACACACACACAACCACTACACACACACACACACACACACACACACAACCACTACACACAACCACTACACACACAAACACAACCACTACATACACACACACACACAACCACTACACACAACCACTACACACACACACACACACAACCACTACACACACACACACACAACCACTACACACAACCACTACACACACACACACACAACCACTACACACACACACACACACACACCACTACACACACACACACAACCACTACACACACACACACACACACACACACACACACAACCACTACACACACAAACACAACCACAACCACTACACACAACCACTACACACACACACACACAACCACTACACACACACACACAACCACTACACACACACACACACAACCACTACACACACACACACAACCACTACACACACACACACACAACCACTACACACACACACACAACCACTACACACACACACAACCTCTACACACACACACACCACACACACACACACACACACACAACACTTACACACACACACAACACTAAGATCTGCTAACGTGAATATTTTCTCGACAAGGTGCCGGACGGCGCTACAGTGGCCCTGATCCCTGGATCAGCTGTTGTCATGGGGATACACCAGGTCTACCAGACTGGAGAGAGTAAATACTGTTATAACCTGTTATAACCTGTTATAACCTGTTTAATAAGATATCAACTATATCAACTGTTTTATAGCTGTTTTATTACAGTACATCATTACTGTAAAGATTTGATAGTGATCTTCAATGTTATGGTCTGTTGTGGTAGCTGTGTTATGGAAGGAGAAACCAGACAGATATCATATGTATAGTATTATGGTCTGTTGTGGTAGCGGTGTTATGGAAGGAGAAACCAGACAGACATCCTTTAAACAATGTTATGTTAAAAGTATTGCCCTACTATAAGATTTGCCCTGTTTGACCTGGAAGTGTGTCCCTCTGTCCAAAGTGGCACCCTGTCCCGTTGGTAGTATTTTCAGATGTGCCCCGTGTCTCCCTCTTTGTATGTGTAACCTGGATCTGGAAGTGTGTCCCTCTGTGTACTCCGTAGAGATGTCCATGTTGGAGGGGGAGGGGGAGGAGGGTGTGAGGCTGTGGCACCTGGTGAAGTCCAGCGAGGACCCAGAGATCCCCAAACACAGGAAGAGCAGCATGAGGGAGAGAGAGAGGGCCAAGGCCATACCAGAGATCTACCTGACACGACTATTATCTATGAAGGTAGGTACACACACACACACACACACAACCACTACACACACACACACACACAACCCCTACACACACACAATCCCTACACACACACACACACACACACACACACACACAACACTACACACACACACACACAACCCCTACACACACACACACACACACAAATTAACTGCTTTAGCGGTTCTAGTGTTAATCCATTTAAAATTCAGGCTGTGACACAACAAATGTGTAATAAGTCAAGGGGTATGAATACTTTCTGAAGGCACCGTAGATCTAGTCTAAAGGATGTTATCTCTCTCCCCTCCAGGGGACGCTGCAGAAGTTATGGTACAGTATATACAGTGAGGGGAAAAAAGTATTTGATCCCCTGCTGATTTTGTATGTTTGCCCACTGACAAAGAAATGATCAGTCTATAATTTTAATGGTAGGTTTATTTGAACCATGAGAGACAGAATAACAACAACAAAATCCAGAAAAACGCATGTCAAAAATGTTATAAATTGATTTGCGTTTTAATGAGGGAAATAAGTATTTGACCCCTCTGCAAAACATGACTTAGTACTTGGTGGCAAAACCCTTGTTGGCAATCACAGAGGTCAGACGTTTCTTGTAGTTGGCCACCAGGTTTACACACATCTCAGGAGGGATTTTGTCCCACTCCTCTTTGCAGATCTTCTCCAAGTCATTAAGGTTTCGAGGCTGACGTTTGGCAACTCGAACCTTCAGCTCCCTCCACAGATTTTCTATGGGATTAAGGTCTGGAGACTGGCTAGGCCACTCCAGGACCTTAATGTGCTTCTTCTTGAGCCACTCCTTTGTTGCCTTGGCCGTGTATTTTGGGTCATTGTCATGCTGGAATACCCATCCACGACCCATTTTCAATGCCCTGGCTGAGGGAAGGAGGTTCTCACCAAGATTTGACGGTACATGGCCCCGTCCATCGTCCCTTTGATGCAGTGAAGTTGTCTTGTCCCCTTAGCAGAAAACCCCCCAAAGCATAATGTTTCCACCTCCATGTTTGACGGTGGGGATGGTGTTCTTGGGGTCATAGGCAGCATTCCTCCTCCTCCAAACACAGCGAGTTGAGTTGATGCCAAAGAGCTCGATTTTGGTCTCATCTGGCCACAACACTTTCACCCAGTTCTCCTCTGAATCATTCAGATGTTCATTGGCAAACTTCAGACGGGTGTGTATATGTGCTTTCTTGAGCAGGGGGATCTTGCGGGCGCTGCAGGATTTCAGTCCTTCACGGCGTAGTGTGTTACCAATTGTTTTCTTGGTGACTATGGTCCCAGCTGCCTTGAGATCATTGACAAGATCCTCCCGTGTAGTTCTGGGCTGATTCCGCCTCGTTCTCATGATCATTGCAACTCCACGAGGTGAGATCTTGCATGGAGCCCCAGGCCGAGGGAGATTGACAGTTCTTTTGTGTTTCTTCCATTTGCGAATAATCGCACCAACTGTTGTCACCTTCTCACCAAGCTGCTTGGCGATGGTCTTGTAGCCCATTCCAGCCTTGTGTAGGTCTACAATCATGTCCCTGACATCCTTGGAGAGCTCTTTGGTCTTGGCCATGGTGGAGAGTTTGGAATCTGATTGATTGATTGCTTCTGTGGACAGGTGTCTTTTATACAGGTAACAAGCTGAGATTAGGAGCACTCCCTTTAAGAGTGTGCTCCTAATCTCAGCTCGGTCCTGTATAAACGACACCTGGGAGCCAGAAATCTTTCTGATTGAGAGGGGGCAAATACTTATTTCCCTCATTAAAATGCTAATCAATTTATAACATTTTTGACATGCGTTTTTCTGGATTTTTTCGTTGTTATTCTGTCTCTCACTGTTCAAATAAACCTACCATTAAAATTATAGACTGATCATTTCTTTGTCAGTGGGCAAACGTACAAAATCAGCAGGGGATCAAATACTTTTTTCCCTCACTGTATATACCTAGCTGTGTGTCTAAAGGATGTTATACATCTCTCTCCTCCAGGGGACGCTGCAGAGGTTATGGAAAGTATTCAGGCCCCTTGACTTTTTCCACATTTTGTTACGTTACAGCCTTATTCTAAAATTGATTAAATAAAACTATTTCCTCAGCAATCTACACACAATACCCCATAATGACAGTGAAAACACGTTCTTAGAAATTATTTACATAAGTATTTAGACTCTTTGCTATGAGACTCGAAATTGCGCTCGGGTGCATCCTGTTTCCATTGATCATCCTTGAGATGTTGTCCAGCTGTGGTAAATTTAAATTGATTGGACATGATTTGGAAAGGTACACACCTGTCTATATAAGGTCCCACAGTTGACAGTGCATGTCAGAGCAAAAACCAAGCCATGAGATCGAAGGAATTGTCCGTAGAGCTCAGAGACAGGATTGTGTCGAGGCACAGATCTAGGGAAGGGTACAAAAAAATGTCTGCAGCATTGAAGGTCCCCAAGGACACAGTGGCCTCCATCATTCTTAAATGGAAGAAGTTTAGAACCACCAAGACTCTTCCTAGAGCTGGCTACCCGGCCAAACAGAGCAATCGGGGGAGAAGGGCCTTGGTCAGGGAGGTGACCAAGAACCTGATGGTCAATCTGAAAGAGCTTTAGAGTTCCTCTGTGGAGATGGGAGAACCTTCCAGAAGGACAACCATCTCTGCAGCACTCCACCAATCAGGCCTTTATGGTAGAGTGGCCAGAGGTAAGCCACTCCTCAGTAAAAGGCACATGACAGCCCGCTTGGAGTTTGCCAAAAGGCACCTAAAGGACTCTCAGACCATGAGAAACAAGATTCTCTGGTCTGATGAAACCAAGATTGAACTCTTTGGCCTGAGTGCCAAGCGTCACGTCTGGAGGAAACCTGGCACCATCCCTACGGTGAAGCATGGTGGTGGCAGCATCATGGTGTGGGGATGATTTTCAGCGGCAGGGACTGGGAGACTGGTCAGGATTGAGGGAAAGATGAACAGAGCAAAGTACACAGAGATCCTTGATGAAAACCTGCTCCAGAGCGCTCAGGACCTCAGACTGGGGCAAAGGTTTACCTTCCAACAGGACAACGACCCTAAGCACACAGCCAAGACAACGCAGGAGTGGCTTCGGGACATGTCTCTGAATGTCCTTGAGTGGCCCAGCCAGAGCCCGGAATTGAACCCAATCGAACATCTCTGGAGAGACCTGAAAATAGCTGTGCAGCGACGCTCCCCATCCAACCTGACAGAGCTTGAGAGGATCTGCAGAGAAGAATGGGAGAAACTCCCCAAATACAGGTGTGCCAAGCTTGTAGCTTCATACCCAAGAAGACTCGAGGCTGTAATCACTGCCAAAGGTGCTTCAACAAAGTACTGAGTAAAAGGTCTGAATACTTATGTAAATGTGATATTTCAGTTTTATGTGTAGATTGATGAGGGGGGAAAACTATTTAATAAATTTTAGGATAAGGCTGTAACCTAGCAAAATGTGGAAAAAGTCAAGGGGTCTGAAAACTTTCCGAATGCACTGTATATACCTAGCTGTGTGTCTAAAGGATGTTATATATCTCTCCCCTCCAGGGGGCGCTGCAGAAGTTATGGTACAGTATATATACCTAGCTGTGTGTCTAAAGGATGTTGTCTCTCTCCGCTCAAGGGGAACGCTGCAGAAGTTTGTAGACGATGTGTTCGTAGCGATCCTCAACACCAAGCGCCCTCCTCCCATCGCTGTGCGCTTCTTCTTTGACTTCCTGGATGACATGGCAGAAAAACACGGTATCGACGACCCCGAGACCGTGCACATCTGGAAGACCAACAGGTCAGTCAGTCACTGGTCCTGGTTACTGGTTTGTGCTTCTGTAAATTGTAAATACAATTCAATAAAATTTAACTCCCCTCTCCTCTTCTATATTAAAAGTTCACTGCAGAGAGAAATGTGAGACTTTCGATGGTTGTGTTCGAGATTGACTGCGATCGGTGACAGAAGACTGACTGATCATCCTAAATAACTACTGACTTTTATTTGATCAGTCAGTTTGCTCTGTCGGTGATCAACGACTGAACTAATTTGATATTCTTTTGTATTTTCTGTGTCCTTCAGTAAAATTGCATATTCTCTGTCGTTTCTCCCAGCCTGCCTCTGAGGTTCTGGGTGAACATCCTGAAGAACCCTCAGTTTGTGTTTGACGTCCAGGTGACCGATAGCGTGGACGCTGTTCTCTCTGTCATCGCTCAGACATTCATCGACTCCTGCACCACCTCCGAACACAAAGTCGGACGGGTCAGAAACACTTTTTTAACGTGATTTATTTAACTTGGGTATTTATTTGTATATTTTGTGTATATATATATTTTTTCTAATTATTAATAATACCCAAGTTTCAACATCTTTTGAATGTTTAATATTCATTTTATTGATGGTATTTTCAGAATACAGTAGGGAGAAATCAGTCATCAACATTTACATTTTAGTCATTTAGCGGACGCTCTTATCCAGAGCGACTTACAGGAGCAATTAGGGTTAAGTGCCTTGCTCAAGGGCACATCGACAGATTTTTCACCTAGTCGGCTCGGGGATTAGAACCAGCGACCTTTCGATTACTGGCACAACGTCTCTTAACCACTAGGCTACCTGCCGCCCCAGACAAGGATATTGATTCAGGTTATGAGATTTTGTAGTTCCTCATCAGGTCCAGACAACTTTAGCTGTGAGAAGCGGTTTAAGGAAATTGAGATTTATATCCGTATTTTGTAATCCATATTAACGTGTAGTGATGATGATGATGTTCATGATGTTTTGCTGACCTGTAGGACTCTCCAGTGAACAAGCTGCTGTACGCCAGAGAGATCCCCAGATACAAGCAGCTGGTTGAGAGGTGAGACAGACTATAGTGCTTGAAGTCTTGACAGAGTTGAGGTTCTGTTGATGTCTGTAAAAGCAGTAGGTCACCCGGCTATGTAATGATGATGTTCTACAGCTGGGTCGACCTTTACTTTGTGACTGATCCAAACTCATTGAGGTCAGACTGTAGACTATGGGATCACCCTCCCCTCTGTAGACTATGGGATCACCCTCCCCTCTATAGACTATGGGATCACCCTCCCCTCTGTGGACTATGGGATCACCCTCCCCTCTGTGGACTATGGGATCACCCTCCCCTCTGTAGACTATGGGATCACCCTCCCCTCTGTAGACTATGGGATCACCCTCCCCTCTGTGGACTATGGGATCACCCTCCCCTCTGTGGACTATGGGATCACCCTCCCCTCTGTGGACTATGGGATCACCCTAGATCTCCCCTCTGCGGACTTGCTGTGCAGTGGATGATCTTCACTGTTTTTTCCAAATACTACTGTGTTCTGTGGGTATTGTTCCAGGTATTATAGTGTTTTATGTGTTCTGTGGGTATTGTTCCAG